>NC_079893.1:29541252-29697242 GCF_024868665.1 Triplophysa rosa | reverse complement strand
AGAGAGAGAGAGAGAGAGAGAGAGAGAGAGAGAGAGAGAGAGAGAGGTTCATTAAAGAACACTTTGGATGCATGACACACACACACACTGAGACAAAACTCCCTAGAAAAGTTCAACTGGCAACACTTTTTCAGCTGAGTGCGCACGCACACACACACACACACACACACACGCACACACACACACGCACACACACACACACACGCACGCGCACACACACGCACGCACACACACGCACGCACGCACACACACACACACACACACACAGCACCCATGTGAAGTGCATCTGATGATGTAAGTGATGGTTTTAATATAAGACACTCATCAGCATTCTGCCCTCCTGTAACCATGGCAACTGCATCCCGGGGGAAATCAAGCAGGCTTTGTCTCCATACACTAACAGTACACACCCTCACACCTTGCATTAACACACACCGCAGCGGATGACGAAGAGTGTTCATCGACTGGCTGACCCTGAGAATCAGGAACGGCTGACTAACAGACCCACAGCACCAGAACCCAACTAAACCCAGAGTCTGACTGCAGAAATGCAACCAGATTTATTACATTATCACTGGTGTTGACCAAGAGGAATATTATTTTATTGCTCACACTTGGGTTCAGTTCAGATCAGAGTGTATCACCGTTGTGGCTGCTTAAGACAAAACTCTGATTAACAAGAGAAACAAAACAGAGAGAGAGATTAAGAGAGAGAGACAGAGAGATATAGACAAAATGAAAGATAGACAGACAGACCGACAGACATGGAGAGAGAGAGATAAAGAGAGATAGGCAAAAACAGACAGACAGACAGACAATGATAGATAGAGAGAGATAAACAGACAGACAGATAAGAAAGAGACAGATAAAAAGATAAACAAGGGTAAAAAAACATACAGGCCGTTCACAGACACAGTTTAGTTTAAACCAGGTCTATGCCTTAGCTGAATTAAGATATTTATGTTGCTTTTATCAAAATACCCTAGAAGAATACATTATTGCTGTGCATCTCGAGACAAAACAATGGCACTGATATATTTTAAGATATTTTTGGGCAAGTTATATTCAGTTAAGACAGGTCACACATTCAGTCTGGGACTAGCCTTAAGCCTGGTCTGTGAAACTGGGCCTTAATAGATCAACAAAGAGCGATAGCTAGACAGATAGATACACAGACATACAGTATACAGAAATAAATAGTTAAAGATGCACAGACAGAAAGACTGATAAGACAGACAACTACAAGATATAAAAGAAAGACAAAGTGAGATCTGTCTATCTATCAAGGTCACATAAAAAGCCAACAAACCAGCGCTTCATAGGCAGTTTGCCCCTAATAAACACACACTTATCTGCAAAACACAACAATAGAAAAATGAAAGAAAGAAACATTTGGGTGTCAAACGCACAACGGAGGAACTATTATTATATAGGGTCAATGTTGCATAATAATGACAAACTAAAAGTCTGTTCCCATCATCTGTGTAGAAAAACTCACAAAATGAAAGACAACTGCTCAAAGCCTGTCGTTAACTGTCTGTTAACAAACTGCTCCACAAAAAGAAAGAAAATGTTTTTCAGACTATAACCGTGTCATCATTTATTTCAGATAGCCACCACTTGTAGGGCTGTCACGATAAACCGACGATAAATATCACGCTTTTGAGTGAAGTACGGGAAAATGCTGCTGCATCCGAAAGACAGAGGGCGCTCTCGTGCGGAAACTCCAAATACGCACTGCAGAAGAAGACCATAACACGTTCTAGAAACTAGGAAATGCCTATGGACATCTTTATATCACTGTTACTCAAGCCTCATCAGGTATTTTTATGATAATAAAGTATATTTATAATGATCATGTTTGACAGGTGTTGCTTTTCAAATGCACATTATAAGCGACTCAAACTCGCACTGCTTTTAGATCGAGCAGCATTTCCTACTGATCCCAGAGCCGTGCTTCACGGACAAGCTACGCATTAAAAAAAAAATATCGACACATTGCTTATCGCAGCCAGCGCGATTTCAATAGGATTTAGTGATATCGCGGTAAATTCTCGTGCAACCCTGCAACAAAAACACTGTGACTGATCACTCTACATGTACTGCTCTACAGCCAAAGACAGACAAGATGGGAAATGAACCGGGCTTTATGCCAAAGGGTAAAAGTTTGACCGTGAGAAACACTCACACTGAGAGAGACGGGAAAAGACGTATCAGGTCCCAGTTTGTGTACTCCAAATCTTCAATGTTTTCAAATCAAGTAAAAAAATGTTCTGTTATAAACTTATTTTATAGCTTCCGGTACAGCTGAACAAAATATTCTACTCTGCCTTCAGAAACACTTCACTTTTCAGTTTAAACTTGAGAACTTCATGAAAACTGGTTCACTGCCATTTCCCACAGAAAAGGGTTCACTGTTCACCAGCTCTTCAGACGCACGTAACGCCTCTCCATCATCTCTGTTAGCTGCAGACAGATGATCTCCAGGCATTAAATGCATGTCAAGTAAATGATGTGATTTGTCGGTATAATTTTTCTCGGTTGATGCATTAAGAGATGACAGCGCGGAACATAAATGTAGATGTATGCTTATTGTGGAGGTCTTCGACAAAAAATGTTTGGTCATTGATTCACTCTAACGTCTTTTAAAATCAGATTCTTTATTCTGTGGAACACAAAAGAAGATATTTTGAGAAATGTCTCGGTGGTTTTGTGTATATACACAATGAAAGCCATTGGAAAGTTTCTTCAAAATATCTTCTTTTGTGTTCTGCAGGCGAAAGAAAGTCATACATTTTTTGGGTCAACTGTCCCTTTAAGAAATTCACTGATGTCCCTTTGTGATTCATTGAACAAAAATAACATTGTATGGGAATCGATTTGATCTCATTCTAAGAGATATTCTTCTGGTAACATTCTGTACAATAAAATCAATTGCTTTCTTCGACAACGTTGCTCAAATAATTTAGCAAAAAACAAAACACCCTAGCACAGAACTCCTTTAGGCTATTAGGAAACCAATGATAAAGAGACCAAGAGAGATTTCCCCCTTTTGGAAGCATGAAGACAAATGTTCCTGCTGCATGCTAAGAGTGGACAAACAGCAAATTCGCAAGCTGTTCATGGGCTGATTAATAGATTTTATGGTGATTAGATGCTCTGGGTTAATAAAGCACAGACCCTGGGGATGAAAACCTGTCAGGATACAGACCCTACACTGCCCTCTGCTGGTTTGCCACTATATAGCATGAGGTTTAGCAGGGAAAAAAAACATATTATACATAACAAAATTCAATTTGACATCAAGGATGTACAATTAAATTAAGTTAAATTTCCATCGCCTCCAATTAATTATGGCAATCTCCACTGGATAAGATTCATTATTGTGTTCAGTCACAAGTGGGCGCCATTGAATTCTTAAAGGGACAGTTCACCCAAAAATGAAAATTATTTGACCAATTATTCACTCTTGTGTCATTACAAATCTTATGCACAACACAAAAGAAGATATTTTAAAGAACGTTGGTAACCAAACAACACTGGCCTCTATTGACGTCCATTGTATGGACACAAAACCACTCAGACACTTCTCAAAATATCTTCTTTTGTGTTCCACTGAAGAAAGAGTCACATACAGGTTTTAAACAACGTGAGGTTGAATAAATGACAGAATTTGTATAATGTGTTTCAAAGAAAAGGTTTGTTGCGTCATGTGTAAAGAAAGTGAAACATTTTCTTTCTTCTTTTTTACCCTTGTACAACTTTGACACAAACTGGATTAATGATTTAACCTTGATAACACAATGACAGATACTTTACCTGAGAGAGCAAAGAGTGTGTGAATATCATGCGTTTCATGGCACTGAATGCATACCGAGACAGGCAGCAGGCTGAGTAAGTTGAATGCGCCCCCTAGCGTTCACAAGTTGAATTACAGCTGCCCATCACACAAAACAAACCGCGAAAAAAGCTTGCTGTTGGATTGCGTGAATGTCACGTATTGCCGACCCCCCTTTGTTGTGCATGCTTTCTGTGTACAGCCATTTGTTCGCAAAAAAACAAAACAACATTGCAAAAACCACAAAAAAGCATTGTAGCCCAAATGCCAAAAAAAAGGAGTTAATGTAATAAAATGACCGCAGTAACAAAGCCTCAGCGCATGCAATACATGTTACCACACATGAAATGCAAGAAAAGACTAAACCCTCCTCCAGCATGCACTCGTTCCCGCAAATCAGAATAACCCCAAACCAGAAGGCCACGCCCACCCACGCATCGCCAAGACAACGCCCCTCCCTGAATACCCAAGCCCCACCCACCAGAAAAAGAAAAGCAGGGATTTGTCTGATGTAGTAAAAGAATTGGCTGAGGTTACCAAAAATGTTCTACCTGCGCACCGCATGCTCGGACACACTGATGCTTCGTGAGCGGAAGGCGTCCATGGCCGACAGATCTTTCAGGTCTTTAACAGGCGAGTTTGCGCTGGGGCCTTGCTTCACCACTTTGGTCGTCCGCAAACTGCCCCGAGGGCAAACGGGTCAGGTGCGTCAGGAAAAGGGAACGTTGGGGGAAATTTGGGGCGTTTCGAGGTCGAGCAACCACAGAACATTCCAGCAGCACGGCACCACGTGGAGGGGGAGGGGTCAGGTGGATGGGGTAGTCACGAATGGGGCAGATCGCAGGTGACGGGTCCAAGGCGTCGGCACCCCCCCCAAACCACACCCACCACGCAAGGCCCAATCAGAGGAGGGGGGAGGAGTCAAAAAGGCAGTGAAAGGAAAACAAAAGTAACTCGGTCAGCAGTGCACACTGAGAACTAGAAAACAGGGACAACGTTACAACAAAAGAGGGAGAAAGGACGAACTGAGAGGAGAAACAGCATAAACGAGAGAAACAGACACATAACAAGGCAAAAAGTAAGTAATATACTTTTCAGCGATCTACAAAAAGAATGAACTAGTGGGAGAAAACAGCACAAATATACAGGGAGGAAAAGGATTCAGACACGCAAATGGGATCTTTATACTGGAAGTGAACAGCATTTTAATACAGTTAATACAGTAAATAAAACACAAAATCAATCACTGGATGAGGTGAAAAGGGGGGCTGGAACAGAGAATGTGTGGCTCTTCAAACTAATGGATTGCAAAATCTTGAATATATACTGGAGATGCACCGATATATCGGCCAATAATCGGTATCGGTCGACAAAAGCAAATTTTCACGCTATCGGCCAATAGTTTAAAAACAGTCGATGCTCAGGGCCGATATATCCTGTCAATCAAAAGAGGACAGGAAAATGCAATGAATTTGTCCTCTGTAGGCCTATATAGAAAATGTTAAGAAACATCACCAGTTTGACGTTTAACATTAATTCATTATATTATATTATATTATATTATATTAATTAATAACATTCAGAAAGTTAAGAAATATTTATTTAATCTTCAAAATCGGCAGATATAACTCTGAATAATCGGTGGAGACATTTTGTGTCAGTGCATCTCTAATATATACTTAATAAGTTAATTTCATCGGTTTCGTAAAAACAAAGAATCATATACTTCAGTTAACACTAAAGGAATTGCAAATCAGACGAAACTGCAAAAAATAATAATCTACCCCCTTTACCGATAACCCCGACCCCAAACTCCAACAGTGACGCCAATGTTGCCATGTTGCTGGTTGGATTTAAAAACAAATACAGAGCCGCATCCTCTGCATTTTTCTCTGAATTTAATACAGTTACCTCTGGATTTTAAGCTCAGATAGATGGGTTTTTATTCGTCACGCATATGCCGACTAGTCACCAGACAACCAATGAGATTTAAAATTAAACTTATTTAGCACTTTTTTCTCACTAACGTATCGTTTCGCTCCAAAAGACATTTATTAGAGATTCATTTTATGAGCGTGAAAAACTGTGAGGTCTTTAATACAAACAGTGCCACTTAATAAAATTAATTTGGATTGTTATTTCATGTAGCCAACCAAATGTCAAATCACATTATACAACCAAAGCTACTTTTTTGCTGGCTGTTTAAGCTTTCTATTCAAAGTCCAGCCCCAATGAAAGCAAAAAACAAAACAAGAGATGGAAAATCCAAAAACAACAAGATCACATGATGCTGTTGCTATGACAACATGGATGACGATGAATTTTGACAGCCTGTTAAAACTTTGGTGCAGTAATTAAAATACACTGATTTCGGCTGAAAGTGTGTTGTTATAATGGTTTAGTGTCGTTACTATGGTGATTTGCTTGCATGGTTATCTGGAGTATGAGATAGTGGCTGTTTCTGCACCCAATAGAACAACAGAGCTGAAAAAGGGGACAACGATGAGAGAACATATAAGAGAATAGGACAGGGGAATAGAGGAACAGGCTCGCTTCTGATTGGGCGATTCAAATCCGCACGTCAGTGGGCGGGACTGTTATCATCTAACCTATAACGTATGACTTTTGTAAAACATCATCTCATTGGCTGCTGCTAAGATTAATAAGAGCACACGCACTTGGTATTTTTCTGTTTCTTCAACTGCACGCAAATAAACTATTAACAATTTAAACAATTTAGCAATTAGCATTTAAACTACCTTAAATCAAACTTTACATCTTGACTAGTTCATTTATTTCATTCAGTCGTGGATGTATATATATCATACATCTGAAACGTTGTAAACATCTACACAACACTTTCCTACATTGCTAATCATGGCTAAAGCTAATTTAATAGCTAGCGTTTTTGGCACTATGTAGGCTATATTATTTGCCTAGTCACAAAGAACGTATTCTGTATTTTAACACGTCTAATAACATCTAATTGTTGTTTGTATTAGGAATGACACCACAATGAAGACAAAGAGTACTTTGTGTCAATTAAATATATGGTTTGTTTATTTTTTTACTATAGTTTCAAATCTTTAATCTTTAAATTAAAAGAAACGTTTTGTTTATCTTCAAATATCAATAAGAAAAGTGGAAATGTACGTTTTCCTAAAATAAACCCCTGAAAGAAAAGAACTCCCCATAGTTGAAAAAACTATGTAAATAAACAAATAAAAATGGTATTTAAGCGACAGTCTGCCTGTGAGATGCAGTCACCACTGGGACTGTATGGAGAAAACATGAGACATTAAAGTGAAGATTAAGAGGAAAACACAAACGAAAGGTAGCGAGTGAAACATCTCACAGTCAGACTAGCGGCGCAGAGTAAATGTTCTGACATAACCAGACATATAAATCAGCAGTGAATGAGCCAATGAGACGTCTGAATGACAGTCATGCTTTGAGTTGCTGGTATCCGTCCCTGCATATGTGTAAGAGGGTGTATGGGCGTGTGTGTACCTCTTGGGTCTCTCGTTCAGACTGGTGCTGCGGGCTCTGAAACTGCTCTGCTCGTGTGTGTCATCAAACGGCAGGAGAGCATTTGAACGGAGACCCTAAATGATGGAGCACAAGTCATTTGTTAAAGTGATAGTTCACCCAAAAACGAAAAATTCTGTCATTATTTACTCTCCCCTCTTGTCATTTCAAACCTTCATGACCTCCGCAGAACACAAAAGAAGATATTTTGAAGAAAGTTGGTAACCACAGACAGCACTGGGCCAGTTAACAACATTCTTCAAAATATCTTCTTTTGTGTTTGAAATGACAAAGGGGTGAATATATGATGACAGAAAAAGACAAAACGCTAGGGTACTGCAATCCCAAAGTGTCCACTTCTGCACAGATCTGATTTACTAGTGAGGTTGCTCACAGACCTTTTTAATATGGCTCTTAACATTTGTTTGTGTAAAATGTGCTACAATAAACACAACTTGACTTCAAGTTATCTCAAGTTAGACCAAAAAAAAAGTTTTAACACTAAAGTCACATCGCAAAAAAATCAATATATTTAATACATTATACCTACACGTTATACTTAATTTAACGCGATTAATTCTTTTTCGGATTACATAAAGTAGTTTTAAAGCACAAAGTGGTTTTGATGCACATTGTCAGTTTATCTGGTGGATTGAATAAGAATTGGTTTTGATGCACGAGTTTTTATAACAAGAATCTTCTATTTGAACGAAAAAATGCAGATCCTGCTGTAAAACTGTTGTTCTATTACTATACAGATTATACTATACGGACTCGTACACATATTTTATTTTTTTACAAATAAAAAGTGGTTCAGCTCTGAATTGAGAAAGTCTGATTCAATGTCATTTTACTGTTTACACCGTAATGCAAAACAAACCTGAGGTCAGAGTGCATGTTTGTATTTTTTGTATTACGGTGCGTTCACACCAAAAGCGAGCTAAACTATTTGCGCGAGTAGATTACAAGTCAATGCAAAGACATGAATAGATGCAAATTTGCACTGGGAGTTGCAAACGATTGCCATGAACGCTCGATATTCATCTCTGAAAAAGATGAAAAAATTCAACTCGAGTGAAACATTTGCATAATCTGGCAAGGGTGCATTTCCGGAACAATAGCGGATGCTTGAGGACACGCCCCCATCGTGTATAAAACCAAGTAAGCGAAGAACTTGATGCTTCTCCTTTGGTGTGAACACACAATTAGAGCTTAAAGACCCAACTGACCTTGGTGATGTACTGAACAAAGTCTTTTCTGAACGGCAGCCGGCAGCGGATGAACCACATGGCGATCACGTGATGGGCTAGAGATACTATGTATTGATTAAATCTGTGGACAGAACGAAAGAAATAAAATCACCGATATGTGGTATCTGGTTTTCAAAATATGGAACATAGAAAATAATCACCAATTTGTTTGATCTTTAAATATTACAATCATAATAAACGGCTGTTACTTGCATACAGAAAACGCACACGTAACCTTCATTTATGACATTAAAAGAAGCAAGACCTTTAATTCACGAAAATAAACCCGCTAAGAAAGGTGATGATTTTTTTCAACAAAATTTTGTGCGCAAGTGTGTGTGATATTACTCATCGTATAAACCAGTAAACAATGTGTTAGCACTTCAGACTCACTTTGAGGGGTTGGTGTACGGCAGCGATATAGCAAACACGCTAACATACTGCTCAGCTACAAAGTTAGCGTACAGGTGTGGAAGCCGCACCAATGCTGAAGAGACAAATAACAAAACATTTCAGGACTTCAACAGTTTTATATGAACAGAATGTGTAAAAAAATACAAACTCTGGTAAGTGATGGCATTCTGATTGGTCGGAATAATGATGATGTGTGTAACGTCAAATATGTGTGTGCACTCACTGGACAGGAACTCCAGCATGGGCGATGCCATGGCAACGGTCGCCGAGATGTGCGTGAGCTTGACGATGAGGGCGGGGAGGAGTTTGATCATGATGTCAGGCATCTCCACGGTGCACATGGTCAGAGCGACCACGCACTGCTTAGCACAGCGATAAATCAAGCCTTTCTCCAAACACTGAACCAGCTCCCTCTGAAATACACGCACATCATTTGAATCTGATCTGATAGTGTGCGTTTCTCTGAGGCGTGTAAGCGTGCGTTACCTGTCTGGGCTGTTCTAGATAACTGTGGTACGAGGTGAGGGCGGTTAGAACGGGAACCACAGCGAGCTGAACGTCGGTCAGGGAGAAGCCATCGGGAGTCTTTCTCAAACGCTCGGATATGAGACGATCCGTTACCTTTACGTAGATACACAAACACAGATTAACCCGCTTGCACATGAGGCGCTTAAACAAAAACACAGAGTTCTTTTACAAAGCGCGCTTGTGTTTTTACCATCGAGCAGAGAGTCGAGCAGAGGTGGTCGATGTTGCACGGTGATGTCAGTATTAGAACTTTGTTCTGTATGGTGCAAGACATCTTATCCAGAACCAGCTTCAGAACTTTCCAATCCGACTCCTACAAATCCAACAAACACCATCAGCATTGGCAAAAACAGTACTTTTAGCGACGCGTGTGTGTGTGTACAGATGTGTCTGTGACTATGTGTACCATCTTCAAACACTGCAGTAACACATTGAAGGCCAGGCTGTAGGGCAGATAGGCGGTGCGAATGGAGGAGGGCGGGGCCACCGGTGTGGGACTTCCTGCCGGCGGGGAGACAGATCCTGCTGGCTTCTTATCGGTCACTCTTTTTTCAGACTCTCTGAAAGTCAGACGATTGAGCAACGATTTAGACAAAACACTAAATCTGAATGCCTCCTGTGTGTGTGCGTGTGCGTTCTTACCCCACATCACAGTGGCAATACGGGCTGAATCTCATGACTCCGTCTTTATTTGGCAGTCCCAGCCGATGAAGAAAGTCAGCCCTCATCATCAACAAGAAATCAAAGACCTGAGAGAGAGAGAAATAAGATCGTCACGATCTGAAATATACTGTTTTTAGTTTCCTGCCATTTATGAACCCCTGACCCTGTGACCTCTGACCTGTAGTCGTACAGAGCTGGCGATGGCACTGCAGTATTTGTACTTGTAGTGAAGTTGCAGGTGAGAAATCAGCAGCTCGTACACTCGACTGGCATGACTGGCGGGCAGACTGTACAGTTTACTCTAGAAGACAAGAGACGAGATTACCATAGATATACACACACTAGAGCTCAATCTGACAACCACAGACATGCACTACACTGTGAAATTAACGGTGAACGTCTGTAAAATCATGACAGCAACATAATGTAAACAGAAAAACAATCAAATTGTTACATTTACAGAAAAAATCTGTTGAAAAATACTGATTCGAAACAAAACTGTTTATAGTAAGGGCCCGTCCACACCGGGACGACAATCGCGCGCGTTTAACGCGTCGTGACTAAACAAAGGGCGCCAATGTGAGTCTGCACACCTACGCGGAAAACGGCAGGCGTAAAAGCGTCATTTTTTTTTAAACGCCTCAGGCTCGTTTTTTTTGGTTTGACGCGCTGCATTAAAAACTGGCCTTCCAATGAGATTGGCGCATGAAGTTGCGCAGCGCCACCTTGTGTACCGGGGTGTTTCTGATTTTCATTAAGCGGCATCTATGTCAGGGAGTGAATTTGCACGTTCCCTCGGCTCATCGCCAATGAAAATGAAAATCGTTTGTGTATGAATGCCGAAAAACGCTGGCGATAAGCGCGTGCGATTAACGTCCCGGTCTGTACGTACCTTAAGAATGTGTTGAAATAATCATTTACGCAAAGAAATTACAGATTTACTGCAATGTAAACAGAGAAAACTAGAAACACAGCAACCAATACAATGCAGTTAAAATTACGTTTTTTTTTACGTATTAACGTAATAGTGTTAAAATCCATTTTTCAAAAAGCACATTCAACTGTGGGAAAGAATTAGGAGACCATTTCAAATCTTTTTTATTTCTAGGTTCGTGTTTAGGTAAAATTTAGGCAAAGACCTCAGATACTGCAAAGACAACAAGTTCCTATTCACTATTAAGCAACACAACAGTAATATTTCTACATTTATTTAGGAAAACTTCAGCAATAAATTTGTATGTTATAACCTGGATTTTTCCATGTGTCCTGTCATGCTGTCAGTCTTTCACATTTGCTGTCGGATCACTCCTGAGGTTTGATTTTGTTGAAATTCAACAGACACCGGACTTGAATGGACACAATACATCTAGAAATGCTGGAATGGTCTTTCAATGTTTTCCGCGGCTGTATATCAGTAGGACTCCGGTAAATAAATCGAGCCAATAAAACATGATGCAACGATGAATATTGTGTGTTTTGTATTTAGTCAAGATAATTTATGGTAGACTTTGAACCTGTATTAACATGTCGAAATTACACAAACTGCGTAAGGCTGAAGAAAGAGAGTCATATACATATACAAGAATACAGAAAACATGTATTTTAATACCTCCAGTATGTCGAGCAGACCCAAAACGGAGGTTCTCACATCCTCCATGGTTGACTCCACAGACAGATCTCTCTCTCCATCCATTGAGCATGTTAATGGACGACTAGCCACCTACAGACAAACCAAAAGCTTTACTCACACACACATTTCTCTTCGGCTATTAATAACAGTCATGAATAAACATAGACTTTTTTTACTCAAAAATGACTATCCGTGTCATTACTAATGGCTCCGTGACATCATCACGCCATTACCCTCTCAATGATGTCCAGCAGGCTGCCGAAGTGATGGGTGTTACAACCTTCGGCCAGATCCACCAACAGCTGCGTGGCCTGTCTCCTGACGGACAGATCTCGATCTTCAGCGATCTGACCCAGCTGAGGAATCACCACCACCTCAATCAGCTCCTCCTGGACGGAGAGTGAGAAGGTTGGTTTCTGGTCTCACACAGACTGCTGGGATGTTCCACAACAACACAGATAACATGAAAAAACGAGGTTTGTGTGTGTGGGACTGACTTCATAGAGTTGGCGGTTTGTGCTGAGTACAAAGGACAGGATGTGCAAGACCTTGATCCTGATCATGGTCCGGCTCTCGTTCCTGATGGAAAGAGAGAGAGAGATTTTTTTCAGTCACGCATTTAAAATGTGATCTAGACATGCAGCGCTTCCGCGATCAATGCAGCGTTCCGACCTGAAGAATTTCTCCATTAGCTTCAAAAGGTTTTGAAGCCATCCGTCCTTCGCTGGCTGAATGGACTGGGCTCTGTAGGAGATCAGCGTCAACACCGAGGCATCCTGTCGAACAGATTCAACGGTCAGTCAAAACCCTCATTAGACGGGATGAGAGACATAAAGATGGAGAGAAACTCACTGGTCTTTTATCAGCACACTTCTCCACCAGGCTGAAGAATCTCTGCGAGGATCCGTGAAAGTCGTTCTGCTCGTAGAGCTCCTCAACCGTACTCAATAACTCATAAACGATCACCTTTAGATCCGAACTGCCCATCGTCTGTAGACACACACACACACGCGTAACGCACACGGCCACGTGGAACGATGCGCTTAACCCCAAAATCACCTGTGTACCTGTATCTGTTGCAGGAGTCTCTCTATAATGGACAGCAGTATATCCCACGTCACCACCTGCAGGTCTCGGCCGTACTTCTTGATCAGTCGTGTGATGGAAAGCACGATTTCATATGACACCACCTCATTGGCACAGTTCATGGCCTGGAGTGCACATCGTATAAAAACACGAAGTGATGAATGAGTAATAACTAAAGATACACAACAACATAAGCACGCATGGCGTTAAAGCATACGGGTACCTTATGAAATGAAGGCAGAACCAGCGTGGGGGTGTTTTTGAGAGCGGGAAGCCTGTGAGCCCCCCACAGCGCCATACCAACAAAAAACACAGCGCCCCTCAAAAGAGCCGCGTCTTCAGAGTACACCCTACACAAAGAAACACATTCAACATTCAACATATATTAGCGGTTCACAATAAAAGACAAATCCTAAAGTCTGTTTCACCACATTCATGGTATTTCTGTGCTTTGTGACTTAACAAAGGTCGTTTTGTTAGTCTCTTTGATTTAAAGTCCCCGTGAACCGGAAGTTGTGATCATTTTTACTTCCGTATTTTGACGCATTTCCGAGTGAAATTAAATTTTGAATGAGAAAAATAGTTGGGCGTGGCTTTCGTCTTTCGCTGAGATTTGATTGGATGTATTAAAACAGCCGCTGCATTTTGAAATGGAACTGGCAGCAGACTGAGTTGAAGGGGAGGAGTTAACGGATGCTCCGCCCAAGCCGTCTAACATACGTCATCTAAGATGGATAGTCATTACAGGACGGAAGTCAACTTTCAGATTTTAACTGAAGATTATGAGGGCACACGATTTTTAAAAAGAGAATGACCCACATTGATAAATTATTTACAATAAACGCTGCAATATTTCATGAAAAAAAGGCATTGTCATTTTTTATTTCACTCGGACTTTAAACTTCGATGGCAAAAGTCACTACAACTGGTCTGTTTGATTCAAGGTTATTAACGTTAACTAAAACTAAGACTATTAAAAACTTCTCTGTTAATTGAAATCATATAAAATAGAAGCCTAAATATTATAAGAAAAACTTGAACTAAACAAAAAACTTGCCTTAGAAATGAATTGTAAAATGTTTAAATTGAGGCACATAATCTGGAAAAAATAAAAAATAAATGAAAAATAAAAAAAATAAAAACTGATTTAGATTCAATGTTTCAGATATATTGTTTCTGTTTTTTAACACTACACAAACGTTAGAACAAAATAAAACCAACAAACATCTTTAAGACTTAATCATATTATTTAAAAAAAAAAACATAAACGGGAAGTGCTTCTGGACCAGTGTTGTTCCGTCTTGCAAAATGGTCTATATGGCAATATTAAATATAAATGATAAAATGAAAAAGCACATCACAAAATTGTTAAAGTAAACAGAAATTAAAATGACAATTCAATTTATTTAAAAAAGCTAATTAAGCAACAATAAAACTAAAATAACTTGCTTCAGTGAATAAGTTACAATTATTCATCATTATAAAACTTGATATATATTTTTGTTTAATCTCCTAAATTTTCATCTATTAAAATATTTAAGTACAAAAATATTTAAGATAAATATTGCTGTTTATTACTGTATTTTTCATGTTTTATCACTTTTTCAAAAACGTAAAATATCTTTTTACATTTACATTTAGTCATTTAGCAGACGCTTTCATCCAAAGTGACTTACAAAATAAATTGCTGATTTTCTGCCGGTTAATTTGACGAACAATTTTGTTAAAACAACGCAATGCTGTGCAAAATACAAGTGAAACAGGTATAAAAATATCATATTTATAATAGTCATGGACCGTTGGCTAAACGTCTGATGCATGAGGCACACTTTCTTGGAAACACTTCAGCACGTTCGAAGTCGTCATCTGATTGGTTGATTTTTACAGGATTTCCGGAAGACGTGCGTGTCGCCGTCTGATCAAAGTAAGCTGTCCTGTGTTTACGATGGTTGCAATAAGAATTCACCACGATCGACTAAATGCTATATTCTTAAAGGTATGCGAGGTTCACGGCATAAACTCATAAACATTGTAGTTGCTGTTAACATCTGACACATTCATGAATGTACACCGGTCTGTGACATTTCCACGCCTCTAAACATGACGCAGCACAAAACGTAACGTGATTGGTTGCTTAACCTGTCAGTCATATGGCCTCCAGGGCGGGGCTTTGACCAAAGAAAGCTGCCAAAGTTCATGTGAGACTATATTCATAATAACAAAGTATACTATACCAAACAGAAAGAAATGTTAAACACACATTACCTCTCCTCCATGATACGGCACATGGTATAAATGGCACTGTGACCCAGGTGAGTTCCCAACACTTTACGCATTAACTAAACCAATACAAGAAGCACATACATGTTCTGTATTACACTGAAATATGTGACACTATGTTCAGGTGTCGATCTTAAACCGAAGGTAAATTCTTCAGTACCTTCCAGCAGGACTCGCAAAATTCCTTCACGTTAACGGTTCGACAAAGCGTGATGATGAAAACCATCAGCGAATCAGAGGGCAGGCAGTTATAACACACTACAGCGTCCAGCACCTGCAACGCAACCTTCATACACACACAAAGATGAGTGGCGTCAGTGGGACAGTTGTATTGATGAGGTTAATGGCAAAGCATTGAACGTAGATCGCAGTGCGTTCAGATACCTCAATATCTGTGGAAGAAGTCGTCCGGTTGCACAAAAGACAAATTTTCCTATCAAAAACAAATATTAGTTTTATAACAAGGTAGCAAGGTTCATCTATGGTTACCAATCAGAACTTCAGAAGTTTAGACTTTATTCTTACTTCTTTCACTTTTGTATATAACTACAGTAAATTAAATAGGAAATAACAACAAAAAGCACGTACGAAAGACCTTTTCATATAAGCTGAACCGCATTTTTTTTACTTCAGGTCTTTAAGACAAATTTAGTAAAGTATCTCCAAACTATTATCTACAATTGCGTGTGCACATGAGCTTACTGAACCATCAAGGAGACGTTCTCATCCAGATAGCAAGAGTTGAATTTGACCAGGTTGACAAGCACGTGCAGGAAATCAGAAGACAAGCCGATGTCCATCCAAAGCAGGACAAATCGAGCTGAGAGAGAACACAAATACTGATCACAGTCTGAACACGACCAGCGAGATAAATAAAATCTGTATGAGTATGTACCTAACTCCTCCTCTAAGTAGGTGATGTCTTTCCCATTTTCGGTGAGGGCCTTAAACACCTCCAGCCTCTCAGGAAGGTCCTCATTGCAGGGCTGATAGTCCAAAATGATCTTGAAGAAGTAAGCCCGAAGTGGACCCACCCTCTCGCCCTATGCACAAAAAAATAACAGAAGACGACGAATTGAACACTACATATTTGGAGCAGACGTGAACATCACAGTTTAATATTAGAAGTTCTTTAACCAAAAGTGGAGCTCCAACAAAAGTAGTCACACTTATCCTAGTTCCCACTAACAAATGTTTTGATTCGGATTTGGGCAGGGATGGATTCAGACTGGGTCTGAGACAGATTTAGATTCGGGTTGAAACAGATTCAGAGTCGAGCAGGGACAGATTCGGGCTGGGACAGATTCAGATTCGGGCAGAAACAGATCCAAATTCGGGCTGGGACAGATTCAGATTCGGGCAGGGACGGAACCAAATTCAGGCTGGGACAGATTCAGATTTGGTCAAAGACAGATTCAGGCTGGGACAGATTCAGATTCGGGCAGAGACAGAACCAAATTCAGGCTGGGACAGATTCAGATTTGGTCAAAGACAGATTCAGGCTGGGACAGATTCAGATTCGGGCAGAGACAGAACCAAATTCAGGCTGGGACAGATTTAGATTTGGTCAAAGACAGATTCAGATTCAGGTCGGGACAGATTCAGATTCGGGCAGAGACGGAACCAAATTCGGGCTGGGACAGATTCAGACTCGGGCTGGGACGGATTCAGATTCGGGCTGGGACAGATTTAAATTCAGGCTGGGACAGATTCAGATTCGGGCTGGGATGGATTCAGATTCGCGCAGAGACAGATTTAGCGCTTAGGTGTGTGTTTGTACCTGTCCCCGTATAATAGCCCTCAACAGAACCAGCACCGCATGACGGGCCTCTGGCGGCTGATCAGGGTGAAGCATGTCCTCCACAGCCTTCCACAGAGCCTCCACCGCATTCTGAAACACAACACGGTTAATGTCCATTTGTCTCGACATACACCTTCTGCAGTAAACAGATTCTCCTGAATGAGCTCACCTCCTCAAATTTCTTGGACTTAGCGAGGTCGCACACATGGTTGATGACTCTGATCCTGTGATGTAGACCGCACTCTGGTGTCAGCTCCTGACATGCAGAAATAGAGAGATATTAAATATGCAAAACAAGACCTGTGATGATTGCATTCATTTGCAGGAATAAATCCTCTAAATCACGTCGGAAAAAAGACAGACACCCAGATCATCTCTCACCTTCAAGATGTCCAGAGTGATTATAAACTCGGAGGGTTTGCTCTCTGCCTGTTTGCTCTGGAGGCGGGTCGTACTAATACCAAAGATGCCCTTCACTTTGTCCTTCAAAGACTCTTTACTGGGCTGTTTGTTCATCTTGAGACACCTGAGACCCCCTAATTGACAGAAAGAGAAAAGGGGCAAGCGTGGTTACTTTTCTGCAGCGTTGATTGTTCTGGAGATGTTCTTTATAACTCACACTGGGGCTCATGCACGCGCTCAGCCGTCCAAACACGCGTGCACGTAAAGGTGTTCAGCCCCACGAGCCAAAACTCACAAACGGAGCTGTGAACTCTAGCACACATTCACTGAGACGTTCAGAAACACGTTTGCAATACGAACGACAATCTTTGCACTGATTCGCCGCATTTTAGACGTGAAAACAGAACTGACAAACAATGCAATGAAGTCAAAGGTCTGACACCTCGTGACATTTCAGGCACAAAAATGGTTACACGCATTCAAAAAGGAAAAGCTGACTGTCACCCAGCGCAATAAAAATGAGCCACATCATATAAAATACGGCAGTAAAGTATAGATTCAACGCAGACAAAGCACCAGTGTGGACAAATAAACAACCTTAAATAAATAAATAAACCTTCACTTATCCACAAACAAACGCCACACACACACACAAGCATTTACCGTCTGCCGGCGATAGAGGAGGGCTGATATCAGAAAACCATAATTGAAGGATGTGACTCAATTGTATGCATTTATATCTGACAGTTTGTCCCAGCTCTCATCTTAGCCCTTTCACTGCCCCCCGGAAGTCATGCTTAACACACTGGCATGTATTTCCTACAAAAACAAGTCACGTGGTTGGTGGAGGAGAGTTGTGTGCGGGAATTGTAGTTCTTTTAGCGGAGAGCACGCATTTGCTTTACGCGCGCAACGTGTGTTAAAAAACTACAAATGCTTAACACTGTGAAAGCGAGGTGTGTTACGTGATTTCGACCGTTTGCTGCGGGATGTTGTGCTGCTTGAGAGATGTGTCTTGGGAAAAATTACTAACGTTTTATTTATGACGGGAACTTTGGGAATGTGTGTTAATTTGTCGACGCAAATCCGGAGTTCGTATTTTTGTGCGTTTCGCCGTTTGGATGTAAAAATGATCTCTCCGTATTTCACTGAATCAGCTGCTGGGGTAGAAACTTCTGAAACCGACACAAAGAGGAAAATAAACACAGGAGGAATTCGTAGATTGAGATCCAGGGCGTTGAAATCAGAAGATGCTGCAGGCAGCGTGAAAGCAGAGATGCACGAGCGCAGTATTACAGATGCGCAAACGTCTGCAGGTGAGACTGACAGAAGTGTAAAAACTCATACTGTAACGTCAAATACATTATGAATAGGTTTTTGATAAGCAGTGTCACTTTGTATAAAATATAAACAGCATTTGTTTTATTTTTTATTTATAAAATGCAACATTTTTTGGTGTAGGTGAATTTTTTTTTACCATTCTTCTCAAAAAAGATGGGGTGGAATGGCATAAGACACAATAAATTACAAAGATCATCGTAGAGTGCACAATAAAGAATCAGAATAAGTAATAAGAGTAAACAACACATAGTACAAAAGTCTTACTGCATTAAACTGATCTTCAGTGGGATATTTCACAAATGTTTGCACAAAATGCAATGCAATGCATTTTTTAACATTATAGACACTGCATTGTTATTTCCTTCAGAATTGAATGGAAGCCCCAATTATTACAACATGTATTGCACTTATTATAATTATAAATAAGACATTTTTAAATGGTCACAGACTCACAGTTGTGCTTTCTTACAGAACCTCTATCAAACAGCAGCGAAACTACCACCAAAGTAAAGGCAAATGATGATCAAGCCCCTCTGCAATCACCTAGAAAACCCAGACGGGGTCATGTGAAACTGGAGTACGAGGAGGAAGGGGTGGGGCCGAAGAGGGAGCGCTGGGAGCCGTGTGATTGGAGAACGCAGCTGTCATTTATCCGGGAGATGAGGAGCAAGCGGGATGCCCCGGTGGATCAGATGGGAGCTGAGAAATGCTATGATGCGGAAGCACCACCTGAGGTGAGCACGAATTATTATTATATTATATTATTTTATATAATATGTTGTCACACTGGCTCTATTTCTTCTCAGGTTCGTCGGTACCAGGTGTTGATCTCTTTGATGTTATCCAGTCAGACGAAAGATCACGTGACAGCCGGTGCCATGCAGAGATTACGTGAGTGCGACCTCAACGCGAACGCGATTCTCGACATGGATGATGACACGCTGGGCAAACTCATATATCCAGTGGGCTTCTGGAGGGTATGACAACACACACACTCGTACAAACACACACAGATGTGTTCGAAATAGACCCTTACGCAACCATGTTTCTCAGACAAAGGTGAAGTACATAAAAAAGGCCACGGATCTGATCCAACGGGAGTTCAGTGGTGACATTCCTAACACGGTGGA
Organism: Triplophysa rosa; assembly: GCF_024868665.1. Classification (NCBI taxonomy): domain Eukaryota; kingdom Metazoa; phylum Chordata; class Actinopteri; order Cypriniformes; family Nemacheilidae; genus Triplophysa; species Triplophysa rosa. Next base: position 29,677,351 of record NC_079893.1, on the reverse strand, counting down.
GGGTCTGATGCGCCTGCCAGGTGTCGGACCCAAAATGGCCCACCTAGCCATGGACATAGCCTGGAACCACGTGTCAGGGATTGGTAGGGAGGACGCAGCTGATGGTGAAAAATGCTAAGAGCCTGTTACAATTTGTAATGATTTTGTGTGCACATGTAGGTGTGGACACCCACGTCCACCGAATCTCAAACAGGCTCGGCTGGACCAAGAAGGAGACGAAGATGCCGGAGGCGACGCGGAGGGAGCTCGAGGAGTGGTTACCACGGTAACCTCTATTTTCAGTCGTGTTGCTAACGTTCATCTCTCCAAAACATCACAACATTTCTCTTTTTCCATCCTGTAGAGAACTATGGAGCGAGATCAACTGGCTGCTGGTTGGTTTCGGGCAGCAGGTGTGTTTACCCGTCGGACCCCTCTGCTCCATGTGTCTGAATCAGTACACCTGTCCATCCGCTCACCGTTCCTTCCCCAAAAAGATCAAAGCAGGCTCACCAAAATCCCCAAATGGACTCACGTCTCCGACACCAAGGGTCAAAGGGGAGCCATCAGACTTGCCTGCTTACTGCTCCCCTTCTCAGAGGAGGAGGAGGAAGACGACTCAACGGGACGTTTCAGAAAAAGAGCTTCAAACAAAATCCTCTTTTTGTACTGAAGAACATGGGACTGAAGTGAAAACAGAGGTTCCAGGAGACGACAGAGAAGCAGGCCCATCTCTCCCCAGAGACGGACACAGAGGAAAGAGGCGAATGAAAGCTCCTCCCTCACACCGGACACAACGATTAAAATCTTAGTATAAAATACTAAACATATATCATGATGATTATTTTAGCAATTTGGATATAAACAGTATAAACTAAACTGAAAATTGTATGTGTTTATTCTATTTTTTAGAATGAAAGTACTGTGTTGAAGTCATAAACGCACGAGCTTGTTTGTTTCGTCAACACTAGAGGGCAGTGCAGCTCTAAACATTCATATTTGACCGAGAAAACACTACATGTTTATTTAAAATTATCTTAAAAAAAATATTATACTTTATTTTAACTTTTTCTTTGGATTTTACGAGTTGTGTTTAAATATCATCTTGTTTGACAATGCAGTTACGTAACTGTTGGCGAGATATCTTGCAGTTATTTTATGGTTTTGCATCTTTGATTCTGTATGTGTGCGATGCATGAGCTGATCCCAGATCTGCTCACTTCAGAGATATGAAGAGGAAGAGTTCCGCATGGAGTTCTGTGAGTTGTCTATCATTTGATGATCTGACCGATACTGTCTTTTTCGCGCGCGCACGCACGCACTTATACAGCGCGCGCTCTTCCCTCCACCTGTTTTGATCTCCCTAAGCGCACTTGATGCGCTCGCGGTTTGTCAGACAGTATCTAAAACTGTCCTCGAGGGTGCGATTATCGATTTCGATATTTCAGATGAATGTGCATCACATTTGTGTAAACGCGTTAGGAATGTGACTGGCGGAGAAGGTGGGCTCGAAAAGGGGTCTGCTGACAAACTCTGGACTGTTCGTGGGATAAAGATTCAGTGGGAGACACACTGGAGTGAAGTTATTTTTGAACCACGAGGGATTAAATTCATCCAACGCAAAAAACGAAGAAGATTTGTGCGTCGAAAAGCGCTTAGGCGCGCAATTTACGCATGGATTAAAGTGATCGTTTTTTACGTTGTTATTCAAGTATGCACGCGTTATTTTGCTGTATTTGAAACTTTTTGGTTTGGGACAGTCTAGTGAATGATGTATAAACTCGCAGACTCAGAAAGTGGAATAAATGCATCCTTAAGGAAATACGGAAACGTATGCAAACCTACACAGAAATATTGATGTGAATGAACATGGCGAACACTCTGGAGAGGGAGATTTTGGAGCGCGAGCTCCGTCCACGCTTGTGTTATGTGACCAAAGGAGACGGCGGATACGGGTTTCATCTTCACGGGGAGCGCAGCCGTGGAGCGCAGTGCATACGCAAGATCGAGCCTGGCTCACCCGCCGACCTCTCCGGACTCAGGTCTGGGGATCGGGTGGTAGAGGTGAACGGAGAGAACGTGGAGGGAGAGACTCATTACCAGGTAATGAATGAGGATAACCTGTTGGACCACATCTGGGGAGCCACGGACAAAAGGACCTGTCTCATTTTGGGGTGTCGCGTGCGCTTGGGACATGCGTCCTAACCATTATTTTTGAGTAGCCTATAGTGAGCATGCTTGGGGTGTTTTTAATGAAAACGGAAGGAATTGATCACTTTTGTTCTTTTAAGTCTAAATCCAACTTATTCAAAAGAAAAAAAGATTTGTTTGAAGGTTCCTTTTGGATAAAAGCGTCTGCTAAATGTAAATGTCCTAATGCGCATGCCCTAAAATGCTGTCTAAATAGTCAGCACAGTAGGTTGTTTTAAAATACAGCTAGGATATAGTGTCCTATTCTCCACTTACTGACTCACTGTATGTAAATGTTGGGAAAACAATCCAGGCTCGAACAGTTTGGTAAACCTGACTTCTCCTCTATCACAAACATTTACCATAGCAACGTACACTTACCACTATAAAACCATAAAACACGATTTAGGACCACCCCCATTTGGCAGACACTTTTATTCAAAAACACTCAAAGCAACTTACAGTAGGCCCTACATTTAAAGTATGCAAAGGTCATGGGTTTGAATCCCAGAAAACACACGTGCTCAATAAAACCATATAGACTAGTATAGACAAATGTCTTTTATTGAAACGTTTCGCGTCCAAATCAAATTTCTCATGCAATCTACATTCATGGGTGTCCCAGGTTGTCCAGCGGATCTTGGAGGTGGACCACCGCACCAGGTTGCTGGTAGTGGACCGGGTCACCGATGAGTTCCTTAAGTTTCACGGTCTCCCGTGTACGGAGGAGAGGGCGATAGAGATGGGGTCTCTCTCCTCGCGCTCGTCCGCGGCATCCTCCCCCCGCGCATCCCCCCGGGACTGCGCCACACCTCCGTACAGCAGACAGAGCTCAGAGAGCATTTTAATAAACAAGGTAAAATGAAATACTCTTTTAAATGTTAAATGTTTTTATTTCATCCAATTTCAAGATTGCTTCAAATTTGAAAGTGTGAATTATCTACAGTAATAAGATGTCTTGATTTGGTTAACGTCTTCCCCAGACAATGAGATATTAAATGAGAGAAAACGATATAACAGATGGTTTGCAAGGGACATTTCCTATTTGTCATGTCCAAATCTATTGTAGGATTAAGGTAATATCCCTTCTTGTAGTCGTCATGAGAGGAAGGTTGAGAGGAAATCCACCCTTGACAAAAGCAGTGTGATTGTACTGTGTACTGTGATGTATACTGTAGAGAAATGCAAATCTGATTAAATCTATACCGGTCACAATGTTCTTCAATACAAACTGTATTTCCCCCAGTTTCTTATCTATTTCTTATATACAATTTGAATGTCATGTCAGTGTTTGTGTAGGTGTGTCTTTTACAGAATTTTGCAAAAAATGTTTTACAAACATTGTATTTTAATGTGTTTAGCCCCGGTTTCACAGACAAATTTAAATTAATTTTGAGCTGTCTTAACTGAAAATAACTTGCCCTGACGTATCTTAAAATACATCAGTGCCATTGTTTTGTCTCAAAACGCTCAAGATTTTTTTATATTTTATTTTTGAAATACGGTCAAAAACCGTAAAATTGCAACAAAAAAAAGAACGCAAATTTACAAGAAAAAACGGGAAACAATTCATTATTAATCCTTATATCCTGTCCTTTTACAGGAAAACTTAATTACGGTATATTTCCGTCGCTCCAGCTGACAGAAAATGTCAATTTTTTACAGATTTGTTTTACAGTTTGTGCAAAATACAGTTGCTATTTTCATTTTAAAAATCCTTCTCAAATCTGAGAGCTTTTGCCAAAGCAACCAAGTGAAGATTTATTCCAAGTAAATTGAATCCACAAAAAACTCTCTCACACACACACAATTTTTTATTGGTATTTTTATTGGTACACACCCAATTTCTAGTTGGTATTGGACTGTAGCTGTTGTCTATGGCGGTTTCCCGGACAGGGATTATCTTAAACCAGGACTAGGCTTTAGTTAAATTTGGATATTTAAGTTATTTTAAAAACATACCTTACAAAAAACATTACTGGTGTGCATCTCGAGACCAATGATGTTTTTAAAGATATGTCAGTGTAAGTTGTTTTTGATCAAGACTCCTTTAACATTTAAGTTAGTCTGGGACTAGTCTTAAACCCTGTCCGGTAAACCGCCCATAACATTTTTAGCGTAAACTCTTTACACGCGTACAGTATCTTGATCTTGTCCGAATCGGGTAAGATAATTCTGTGTCTTGACAAGTGTCCAGGTAACAGATGGCAACAGGATCAGATCCATCAACTCATTAATAGGTCTTGTAGGTGTTGTTCATGTTGTGCACCTGCGATACAAACCAACAAGCATCTTGAACATTCACCAAGCAAAGTAGCAGTTGAGTCATTGTTTTCTCACACTGTACGCATGGTTAAACAAATATTGATATTTAAACACACTATAAAATGTCTCTCTCTGGGTAATATGATTCACTTTAGCAAACTGGTTCGGTTATATAACTATTTTTTTCAGTTGCATTGTGTTGCACGCTGTTTTCATCACCTGTTATCGCTCTTTTTCAAAGGAGTTAACACTACTTTTTCAAAACAATAGGTCGAATGTGGTTTAATACTTTGTGTCATGCGTAACCTCCCAACTAACGTTCGCAAACGTTTTGCTAACGTTGTGCAAACGCACTCTCTTGCAGTAACGTTAAAAGAGCAATTTATCAACGTTATATTTCATTACTTAATCTTCAAAAAAACTCAATATAAAAACGTTGGTGTAAAACATATTGTTCAAAACATGTAACATTTTGAACCTAATGGAAATGTTTGAAAAACGTTCCTAGAGCATATTTTTTTAGCTCAGCTTTTAAAAGTCGGTATAAAAACATTACATTGTTTAAAAGATGCCGAAATAACGTTTTCGTAACGTTATGGGAATGTTAGAAAAACGTTTTGAGGACATACATAGCCAGATCCATTACATTTTTTGTAGTTTGTTTTTGTCCACACATTTTCAGGACCTCCAGTTGATTGTGGATGGATTCAAAACTCTGCTGAATCTAAATTCAGATGTTTAACGATGTGTTTTCATGTTTTTCTTCTGGTTCCGTCAAGAGTCCCGGTACTGCTGGAGTGTTGAACGCTTCTCCGCTGTACAGAGCTCACGCTCGCCTGACGTCTCCAGTGTTCCTGTGCCCCCCCTCTCCTTCTGAACCCAAGACTGAGACAATACCTGAACCCAATGCTGAATCCTTTGAACCCGGCACTGAACTCCAGAATGAATCCGACAGTGAACACAACATTACAGACAGCGCTGAAACCATCACTGACCTCAGCCAATCAAAAGCCAGCACACAGGTACACAATCTGATGTGTTTATTTTATTTCTCATAAACAAAGCAGAACCATGTTTTTCTTTCTGTGTCTCTTTCTCCGCTTCATTCCGCGTGACCTTAATTCTCATGTACCTGCGTTTTTGTTCACACTCTCTGGTGGCGTGTTAGCCGGTGTCTGATTTCTGGGTATTTTCCCAGAATTCAGCGAGAGTGTTGTGTGTGTGTGCTCTCGCTGAAAGGCCGGTAAGATTGGATTAACCGCCCTGTCACCCCCAGGAGGTTACGCACGTCTTGTGTGTGGCAGGTCTTGTGTATTTTCATCTGTGTATGTAAGGCGAGGTTCTGCAGTCACTCAATCCCATGGGATACAAACAGACAACACCCTTGCATTGTTTTAGCGCAGGAAGTGAGAGAATGTCCCTTATTCCTGTCGGGCGTGTTTTGCTTCTCGAAGGAAATGAGCCGGTAGTCACACACGCACGTCCTCGCAGTTCTAGAACACGAACCTGCGAAATGTAACGTACGATATGATATCAATTAAGACAATCAACACAAACAGAAAACTGAGCATGTAAAAAGACGGGTTATGTTAGCGCCCCCTATAGTGCCCGAAATATAGTGTTTGGTTAACGTATGTCAAGTACGGTCCTGTTGGACACATGCAATGCGTACTGCGTTATGAATTGCGCAATATTTTTGAACATAACATGGTACGCAATGAAGTCTGCCTAGCTAGATATGGAGCACAAGACATGAATAAAGTATAAATAAATAAATACAAACATAAATGCTGAAGTTAATAAATAAATGTCAAAATGCCGACATAAATACCAAAAACAATACAGAAAATTTACTTTTTCTGTCAGGACATTATCCATTAATTTTACAACAAAAAAACAGTGCAAAAAATATTTTCATATAATATACAACAAAATATAGAAATATATAGAATATGTAAATTCCTTCATATTAATATAGTACTGTATATTGTGCTGTAATTTAATTGTGTTGTTTTACAGTGTAAATAAAAAAAAGATCTGCCTTTGTCATGATGGAAAAGGACATAAATACGTTTTTGGCCCCAAATGTTTGCCTACATTTCCATGCATCAACTTTTATTTGTATTATTTCTGTAATATTTGCATTACATTTATTTCTGTATTTCTAAATTAATTCATTTCTGCATTTATTTATTTATTTATCTATTAATTAATTTAAGTCATTTCTTGTCCTCATTAGCTTGAAGCACCATGTTGTGGAAATGTCTTGAAATTACCAATTGATAATAGAATTGTTTGTTATTGACGAATGAAATAACTCATTTTGACCTTGAACAAGTATCAGGACATTTTAATTTATTTGTCCATAAAAACATTAACTTGAAAAGTATTATGAACTTTCCAGTATTACAATTTGATTTTCCAAATTTGTTTTCACGACGTTTCTATTTTTCTGTCCAGGGCGAGATTCCATCAGAAGGGGATGTGGTAACCAAGGACCTGCGTCCGCGCTGGTATCACATGACCATGGACGAGCAGGGCTACGGCTTCAACCTGCACTGCAAAAAATCTCGCGCGGGCCAGTACATCCGCTCCGTGGACCCTGACTCCCCGGCGGAGCGTGTGGGATTGAGAGCGAAAGATCATCTTATTGAGGTGATCGAGCGGGATTACATGAAACTTCATTAGTAGTCCAGATTAGCAGCACTGGATTACATTAAACTGCTTCTGAAGACAGGCAGATTCTTAAAAGTGAAAGGAACTCTTGAGCGTTTCTGTTTATGTCAATGCTCTGTTGGCTTTCACATCAGGCGTTTGGTTCGGTTTTATAACTTTTTGTTTCAGGGTGGGTGTGTGATCGAGAGTTTTACGGCAGGATTAAATGCGCAGGCGCCTTCTGTAATTATAACAGACGGATCAGTAATTATGACTGACAAACAGGGATTATAATGACCGGTTAACAGCATTTGTCACTCCATTTTATTATAATTAGGCATAAAAATGAGATTAGCATGAATTAATATTGTTTAACCTTTGAAAATGATTTGATGATAAAAAGGCACATTATTTCAGACGTGTTTATTGGCCCAAATTGGAAGAGCAAATCCCAAACATTTTGTATAGTCCCGCCTTTAATTTCTATGGAATTAGTTTGACACCCAAAAATAAAACACTTAGAAAATTAACAGCACGTCTTTCCTCAACAACCTAAATTATGTGAAATGGTTCACTTTTAAAAAGCATAAATATTGTTTTGCCAAAAAACTGTTTATTTGAAATGGTCCTGAGACACGTCACTATAAACCGTTCTCACACACCACCGTCTCTCCTCCCTTCCTCACAAATACAGAATAAATGAGGAAACAGCGTTGGCTCTCGAGGTTTGTGTATTTGAGTTTCAGGAGGAACATACACGCCCAAGATTATATTAACAGTGAGAGAAACATCTGAAGAACAAGAGAAAGATGAAAGTTTGTGACTTAAAGAGAGGAAGAGGAAGTTCTGCAGAAAGTGGAAGTAATGTGGTGGTGCACGCCACCTGCTGGCCAAATGCTGCACAACACCATTGGGTTGTAGTAAAGTTTTATTTGCGTGGTTCAAACCTGTATATCCATGGAGCACAACAGAAGATAGTTTGAGAAATGTCTGTGTGGTTTTTGTTTATGCAGTTGAAGTCAAGGGGTTCAATGTTGTTTGGTCACCAACTTTCTTCAAAATATCTTCTGTTGTGTTCTGCAGAAGAAAGTCATACAGGTTTGTTTTTTGGGATTTCTAGGATCTTATATATATGATACAAATTTGTACACTTGTCTTTCACAAATCCAGGTGAACGGCAGAAGTATAGAGGGTCTGCGTCACGCTGACGTGGTGGCATTGATCAAAGCGGGGGGCAAAGAGACCCGTCTGTTGGTGGTCGACCCGGAGACAGATGAGCTCTTTAAAAGACTGGGCATCACCCCTACATCCACTCATCTTAAAGGTACAGCACAGTAAAGGGCCTTTTAATTCATACAGCGACACTCACCAAACAGTACATGAACATTTTTTTTCAATATGTGCATCACAAAATGTCATATACGGATTTCTAGGAAAGGCCACATTAACACTACCAAGAGAACACGGTTATCTAAGCGCTAAATGTTAATTTAACCCACATGACAAGCACGATGTTAAATATGCAAATCAGGATCGGTACTCTATGCAAACATTTCATCTATGCAAACACAAAAGAACTCTTGGTGGAATGTGTGACATATTTCTAACAAAGCAAATAATATGGAGACGATGAACTGTTCATACTTCACGTTAACTTTTTTTAAACAGAAGACTGTGTGGACGGACCAGAGATGAAGTGTCCAATCACAGTGCACTCTGCTTCACCCGTCACTGACGTGTCTAAGATCTCTCCGCCAATCATAAACATCACACTGACAGATCCACCAATCACAAATGTCTCTCCACGGCACAAGAGTTATGGAAGTTCCTCTTCTCATTCCACGGTATCCGAAATAAGCGCCGAACTGACCGGTTCCGACTCCAGCAACAAGGTCTGTGTATGTGTATATACAAGCACTTACAATTTGAAGCACTAACACAAGCTTTTAGTATTAAAAAAAATGTCAAAAATGAATATGTTCCTCTTTGATCGTTATTTTAGATTATGCACAGTTATATATAGAGTTATACATTGTATAAAATATATATATTAAACTAAATTAAATAAATTCTTATTTTTTCATGAAATATTGCAGCGTTTATAATAAATAGTTTATCAATGTGCGTCATTTTCTTTTTAAAATCATGTACCCTCATAATCTTCAGTTAAAAAATGAAAATGCACTTCCGCCCTGAAATGACTATCCATCTCAAATGACGTAAATTAGACAGCTTGGGCGGAGCATCCGTTAACTCCTCCCCTTCAACTGTCAGTCTGCTGCCAGTTTCATTTCAAAGTGCAACAGCTGTTTTTATACAGCCAATCAATTCGCGGCGAAAACCGCAAGCCACGTCCACTAATTTGATCATTTGAAATTCCTTTTCACTCGAACATGCGTCAGAATACGGAAGGAAAAACGATCGCAACATCTGGTTCACGGGGACTTTAAATAACAAACAATGCAATACAATAAGCCATGCAATATAATAAAACAGCCTTCAGTGACAAGCTTTTGAAAAATGTCTTATATAACAAAATACAAAGTGTAAACTTTATTTAATGTTATTTAAAAAAATGCAAATGCAAATGAAAGCTAAATTTAAGCAAACTAAGGTTAAATGTTTGTAGCTAATAGTAAAGTAAGGTTAATAGTAAAAAGTGCATCATGTCATAACTGTTACTATATTTTGTATTGTAGCACAACTAAAATATTTGTCAAAAATGTAATTACATTTATACCATGGTCTTTTTGAATACTCGATTCTGATTGGCTGGAAGGTGTGCACTAAAACCCTTTAAGGCACAGGTAGCTCCAGTCAGTTTGATTACATTTGAAATTTAACTGACAAAATCACTGTAATTTTCACCTGTTTGATCTAAAATTTCACTGTAAACATCAATAAAAGATTTAACTTGGCAAATGACCATGGTAAAAGCAGGATAATCCACAGCTAGCCGTGCGTTAAAGGATTTTAATGCACGTCTTGGCCTCCACGTTGTGCATTAAAACCCTTTAACGCACGGCTAGCTGTGGATTATCCCTTACTTCAAAATGTTTCATTTCCGTAGGTCACCGATTCTGAGCATCACTCCAGGGTCGAGATCCATAACGTTAACCGAGATGGCAAATCTGAGCAACATCCCTCAGACCCGTTCTGGGAGAGCGGTCTACATCTGAGCCTGACCGCAGCGGAGGCCAAGCAAAAACTCCGGGACAAACGGGGTAATAAGAGAGCGCCCCCTATGGACTGGAGCAAGAAACAGGAAGTCTTCAGCAACTTCTAAAGAGCGCACACATCAAGAATATCATCTCAGTTGTGTTCAGATGTCTCAGAGACGGGATCGAAGAAATAAAGCTTTGACCAAAATACACTAACGTACTCCAACATGGATCTTAAGGAACATTTTCCTTTATGGGACCCAAACTAGAACAAGACCTTCATAAACACTAAGACAAACTAAAAATCTTTTTGCTTAAGAACTCTCCAGCTGTCAATTCCATAAAAAGTCACAGCTGTCAATAGAAAAGGTGAAGGAGATATCTTCAATATGATGTGGAAATGTACCAGAGGACAGCAGAAGAAATGAAAGACAGATTAGAAAGGTTTTGGTCGTTGGGTTTATTTTAGTCAGATCACTGCCTCCACATCATGCACTCTCTCTCAAAATGATATGTTTATTTGGGATATTCTCAAATGCTGGTTTCACACCACGACAATCCCTCTTTCTACACATATACAGAGTATTTACAGGCATTACAGTTCTTTCATTCTAGATTAATATGACTTTGGCGGTGAGTCATTTGAGGTTTACCTCTGTATGAGTATAAGTTCTTAAAGTAAATCTCATATCCTGATGAACATACAGTACGTATCTATAATATATTCAGGAAACTTTAAATAATACAACGTAACTGTAGATAGTTTCTAACCCTGTTTCTCGTTCATGTATATAAATTGTCTGTTTTACATTGAAAGGACTCTTCCTAACACACTTCTAAACACAATACGTTAGTTTGTGTTTCAAAGATGTTTTAATAAAGAACCTGTTGCTTTATTTACGTCTCATCGGGAAAGATCCAGGTCTTCATATAAATATAATATATATATTTGCATCGTGAATGACATTTCTGTTCGCATTGACTAAAGAAAACAAGATTTTTTTACATTAAATGTATGCAAAATTGACGGTGCATGGTGCAACATGAAGGTCTCTCCGTCGGGGGTGCAGTTCCTCCTGTCAACCGCTAGAGGCGCGGGCACACGGTGCATTCATGACAGAAAAACTGTTTTCGAAATCAACCCTCCATATATATATAATTGATTTACAGGTATAAAACGTGTGTATTGTGCGTTATATTGAGCAACTTTTGTTAACAGTGACGGTTTAGATTTTATTCATACAGGAAAATGTTTCCTGAAAAAGTGTGAATCCATTGTGTTTACTACCTTGCTCTGTGACTTTTGTTTTGTAGCTCACGAAACTATTTGTGGTTGCATTAAAGGCTGAGATAACGATATCTAGGGATGGTGAAGAGATCACTTTAGCTCTTATATAGAGTGACAGACGTGCAGTAATTCAATGTGAGATGGTGGTTTCACACCCAAATGTTCCCGCCCACAATATGCTATTAAAAAACTGATAAAGGGAAAAAGCACCTATGAAACAGGGCTGTCACAGTATCACTGCACGATTATTGTGGCCAAAAGAAATTATCAAAACAAACCAAAAATAAACTGATAGCATTATTTATTTGATTTTGTGTGTTTTCTCTCTTGTAAAAGGGAATCACGGTTTTTATAAGCATTACATCCCTCTTCATTTTCAAGATGGTTTCTATTGTTTTCAGCAGAGAATCATTAAAAGCATGCTTATGTTTGGTATTCAACCCATTTGTTTTACAATGACATAGAAAGTGTGATGTACCACACCCCTATTATTACACACATTTGTGACCACATTCTAAAAACACTCACGTACGCGCGCGCACACACAGCTCTTATTTGTTCTGGTAAACCTGTGATGCGCGCACGCTATATTCTTCCTCTTTTCAGTCACTGGTTTCAACTCCGAGCATCACTTCTTGAAAATCTCACACACACGCACGCACGCACACACACACACACACACACACAGAAGTTCTGGGCAGACCGATTGAACATCTGCAGTTCATGATCTCAAATCACACAGTTGTCATGAGCTTAACCCAGAACTTCCTGTCTGGCTCATTCCGTTTCCTGTCGTGTGGGTGACTGATGTGAGGCTTGCAGCGAACGTGTCGTAGCTGTCACACACACACATTACAGTCAATACTGTGACAAGAGTTCTCTGAAAGCCCACAAACAGCACTACTTATAACCAACCCCATTCATACTTGACGTGTTTCTGTCAAAGGCAGATTTCAGATATATAAACTGATTCTTCATATCGTCTTTTAAAAGCAAAATATTTAATAAGCGAAAAATACATGCTTGAAAAATCATACTTTTCTAGTTAAAAAAACAAACAAACAAAAAGACACAGATGACAGAGGAAACTGATCATAAGCTTGATAAAAAAAATTGTTTTATTTTTCCTGGCAAGGTAAAGAGAGAAAGATTGTGATGATTGTTTCGTCTTTCAGAGTCTCAGTGCAGTTTTCCATAAACAGCAATCGTTTGTTTCTCCATCCCTCTGCCACTACCTGTCTTTCCTTCCTTCGACTCGTTCTTATTCTAATCTTCCATCCAACAGATATTGTCACAAAGGGAAAAAACAAGACGCATAATGAATCCAACAGTTTTATCCGTAAATTTACCAGCAAATTCCTTACAAAAAAAAATACTAAAAATAGCAAAACAAAAGTGCATAAACATAAATCCAATTTAAATCATGCATTTCGCTCAAACAGAATTGAATGTGAATTACTATCTATTTATAAGTCAAACAAAAATTTGCGGTAGCAGCAGAACTTAAAAAAAACCCTAACCTTATCGTTGTAAAACTATATTTGATATAGCCGTTTGTTGGATAAGCCGATTAAATCACTAAATACCAAATATCAGTATGGCATCAATATTATTACAAATACATTCGTACACACGCTCACAAGCACGCACACATTGTTGGTCACAGTTTACAGGTCAATAGGGGTCCAGGAGTCAAGTGTAAGGTACCTTAAAACAATTAACAACCTAGTAACGCAGAATACACGAAATGCGATACACAAAAGAAACACGTGGCAATGACGCTAACACGCTTAAAAACTTCCCGACACAGTAACACAAATCTCAAACACACATGCAGAATGCAGGTAACGGTCGCTATACTGCGGAGTCTTCGTTCCATCCTCTTCTCGACGACATTGCTCTGAAATCACGACAAGTTTAACTAAACTACGATGAGATTTAAATCGGTGAGTTACGATGAGTTTCAACGGCAAACACTGACCGAGTCCAGGAGAAAACTACGAGCCAGCTACACGGGCGAGAAGAAACGTGGAAAGTAAAAGACACGTCGAAAGAGACACGAGCAGCGAGGAATCATGACGACCGAACGACGACGAAAACTGTGAATTCATAGATGCTCCCTTACTAACAATCAATGAAAAACAAAGTCACGATACAGCTTTAACTAACTTTTTTTTAAGCCAAGAATGTTCTTTTCTTCAATAGCAATATTAAAAAAAGAAAAAGTGACCCTAGTCTTTCCTAGATAGTCTCAGTGTTAAAGTTTAATTACGCTATTGCTACGACGACGCTGCTCTCGCGGGCCGTTCGTAGTTATTGCAACTTCATGTGCATGTGTCTCTATGGTCAGTCTGCGAGTGGATGCGTTTGATTGGTATGTCTGGGATTAACTGGAGATTTTTAAAAAGTCGTAGAATAGTTGATGCCTAGCTTCCCTCCCTAATCTTAATCATCAAGCGATTATTCCCAGATATCTATCTAGACCACCCTCCCGCTTAACCTACCACCTCCCTCCCTCACTCTTGTTTGGTTCTCTCTCCCTCGGTTACTCTATCGCTCATCTTCCCTACGTTTAAGGTATATTCCCGTGATTGGGTGCAATCTGCAGTTAACTAGAGGAGTCCCCTCCCCCCTCCCACCCACCCACCCACCCTCATGGACACACAAAGGGCGTGGGATCTGTCCATCAGGCGGAGCGGCCAATCGCATCCCTCTCCCCCACGATCAGGGCAGTGCAATACACAGATGGATGAGTTCCCCCCTCCTAAAGGTTCAACTGTGGGATGAAACGAAACTACAGTTAGCACGTTCATTAGCATATTTAAAACAACATTAAAAATACAAGAATTATACTGCGTGAGAACCATCAAGAGTTTGTTACTTTGTATTTTCCAGTACAAATTAGGGATGTAACGATTCACTGTGAGCCCGTTGAAAATCGATTATAACCTATGACGATTCAAGTCAGTTGAGACGTTATAAAAATCGCAGTACATGTTTTGAACAGCAGGGGCCGCTGTTTTTCTGCAAACTTGGTAAACGTAGATATGCCGATATTTCTTAAAAAAGTACAAGTTAGGAAAGCACATACAAAGTCTTAGTTTGTTTATATTAAAGAGACTTTTGTTTTTTTCATATTTATTTAATTTGGAATTTGTTTTAAAACAGCTATTTAGTTTTGTTATTTGACATAAAATAGATTTTTATTTTACAAAGAATTGTGCAGCATTAGAGAAATAATAAAAGTTGTTCATTTTAATTTTTCTCAACTCATTCTGTAAAAAAATCGTGATTAAATCGCATTGTGAGATCAGAATCGTGAATCGCATCGCAAGCTGGGTGAATCGTTACATCCCTAGTACAAATACATAAAACATTATTTTATAAAGATACATTTACTAGAGAAATAAAAAGTGACTTGAGATATTAGGTATTGTTAAAAAAAATATATGTAAAAGTATTCAAATAATTATTAATGTTGTTATTGAAAAAATATATGCGAGTTAATGAGAAATATCTGCTTATAAGGCTAGAAAAATAAACTTGGTTTAAATACTAATAATAAAGAAGTGAACCTTAATTCCAGTTATTTTTCTTACCCAACTAGCAAATATTTTTCTTTCGACTAATCTTGATTTTTTTAGGACTCTACATCTTGGGTCACTCTGCTTCAAGTACCTTTATCGTATTATTTTTATATATTTGTTCTGAAAACCTTGACAAAACACTAAGTATCGCTCTTTATGACGACACAATATTAGCCCGTTACCTGACAGCGTGTGCTGTGTGTGAAGCAGAGGGGCGTGGCTATACGCCATAGCATGCAGAGAGGCGTTCCTTCAGGATGGGAGGGAACTGCTCCGAGAACTGCTGCCAGTTCTCCTCACCGACCTGGTCCTTAAAACCATGCAAGATCTGGAGAAACGGAGCACAATCACCATTTAGCAACGTATTCAGAAACTTCAAAAAAGCTAAATGAACCATGGAGCAGTATGGCTGCACCTTGTAGAACATGTCCCTCAGGTCATCTTTAGGGTTAACCCAGGAGGCCACCGCATCACAGAAGAAGATGAAATCCTGCAGCGGGAGAGATCGAGGTGAGGACATCAAGGCCAAATGAAAGACTCACATAAGTGCGTTCTGGTATGGTGTCAGGACAGCGGAACGTACCTGGACCACACCCCCAGGATTGACACCAATCATCACACAAATGCCTCTGAAGGCGGAGTCCTTTTCTTCGTTATCTCTGATGTTCCGTAACGATGTGCACCTGCAAAAAGACGAGCATGTTAACAGGTGCGAAAGAAAACAACCAAGTATTTCGCTAGTATTTCCACCGGAAAACTATTTAAATCAGCACGTTTCAACAGGTTTGTGTAAAAAGTGCGACGCTTATGCACCGACTCACCAGGGCCTGATGAACTGTTGCAACATGGGAGCCACTTCCTGTGGACAGACGTAACCCAGACGACCAATCGTGATCGCTGCAAACACACAAACAAAAAAAATCAAAGAGAGAACTGAAAATAACGGAAACAAAAAAGCTGCTTAAAAACCCCACACAGTTCAAATTGCGGAGGAAGTGCAAGAATTATAAGGTTTTGAAAGACACAGGAGGGCGTCACTGGTAATTGCGAGATTACTGAAGAACACGAGCACAATATGAAGGCATCAGCTGTACCTGTGTTCTCCAGAAGCGTTTTGGGAGTGTTGGGTCTGTTTATGATCTCCACCAGGTGAGGAAGAACCAGAGCCACGTACGGCTGCATCTCCACACCTACCACAACACACACATCACAAAATCACCAACATGATCCAGCAATCACATAGGTGACATCACAACCTATCATATGACCCCAAGAGTCAAATCTTCACATGGATGATGTCGAAAGTCTCAAAATGAACGTCAACGAAGTCACAATGAAACGACCTCATCAATGATGTCATGTTATCTGACAACCTAATCCTGTGATCCTCACCCATCTGCATGCAGATCTCTCCGATGGCCCAGGTGGCGTTATTACACACGGAGATGAACTCGGGGTTCAGATTCGTCCCCAGGATCGGCATGAACTCGGCTACACACACAAACACACAGTTTAACATGTGACTCCAAAAAAATATCAAATCGGACTAGATGAGGTCAAACACACGCCGTCTTACCGATGCAGGGCTTGACGTGCGGAAAACAGGCCTTGGTCAGGTCACCCAGCAGAGCGAATGAGCTCTGTCTCACCTCCGGCATGGTGTCCTATATATAGAGATTACAGAAAGTCAATCATTTCGGGATTGACGTCTTTCAGAAATATTAAAACAAACCAGTTTATTTTCCCAAGAAAACTGTGCCCAAGTTTCATACTTTAGTATTGATGTATTCTGTATTATCTGGTCAGATTCTTGAATGTGTGAACACAAACGGTACCTGCATACACTGGAACAGAAGGGTCATGATGTTGCTTCGGGCGACCAGCTGGTCCACATGACCGCCGAGACCCTCGGCCAGACCGCTGAGCAGATCCAGAGCCACGATCATGAAGTCTTTATCTGGAGCTTCATACTGATCCGGCTGCTGACTGTACATCTAACACACCGACACGGACGGGTGAATACACATATAACACATGGAAGGGAAATTAAAGTATGGTTGTATGTGTATGTGTGTTCTTACCATGGCTTGTGCGAGTGTTTTTTGCACCAGGGTAACGCAGCGCTGATAGACGGGCTCACAGTACGGCAGAAAACCGCTCTGTAATGCTGTAGCCACAGACGACAAACACTAGAAACACACAGAGTGAAGAAACGTCTCTTATCCAATATACGACTTATTTATCTTTTAATGCTTTCAACATTTTATACTGTTTTTTTGCTAGCGGTTTGTGTTCCTATCAATAAAATTCATATTACAACAAAATAATCTACGCTTTGAGCGTCTCACCTCCAGCAGAGGAAACAGATCTTTGTCTTCATCTTTCAGCTCATTCCATTTCTGAATGAGAGGCGGCATCAGTTTCTGGATATATTCCTGCACATATACACATTACAAACTCAGCACAAATATATCAAAACATTGAGTTCCCATACCAATATTACACTTTTTTCATTTGAATTTTTTTAACATTTGATTTAACAACTCAACAATTATACCAAACAATGTCAAAATTCTGTAAACGCTTGTGTTGCAAATAGGGCATATTTTTAAGATATTAAAGAACATGAACAAAAGCGATAATGCATTTTGTAGCACGTTATTACATATACAATATGCAAGAAAATAATGTTTTAACTTTATCAAATGAACTGGATTCATATTAAAATATCCAAAAACAAAAGATTACAGTCTAAAAATGTTTTTGTGTGTGTGTAACAAATTTTTGTTCAGCCCGACCTTTTTATAGTTCTGTACAATTCTGTAGTGCTAATTATTGTGGTAATATTTATTTCAAAGTTCTCTAATGTTGCTTTAAACAGGGCTCTAGACTGCGACTAAAAAGCATACAAAACGTTATTCGCGCTAAATACTATTAATTTGTAAGTCGCTATTGACTGAAGCCAAACACTGCTTCAGGTCTCGCGGGTTGTTTGAGATATGCGCACGCCCAGAGAGTCAGAGCACAAAATACTAAACTGAGTTCTCTTTCATTTTCGCCTTCTTACTATGAAACGGACATATAAACACAACATAACGTCAAAATTCCCACATTAACAAGAAACCTTGTAAAGGTATTCAGTTTCGTGACCAAACAGTTGGGAAACAAAACGTGTGTTCCAGTATATTGTGCGAGCTCTTAAAGTGGCAGCATCATAATAAAGATCTCTGTTTATAATGTTCATCAAACAACAAAGGACGGGCCCCAAAACACTCACTGATATGAAAGGAATTGTGTTCTCTTATAGGAGTCGTTCACAACAAATAAAGGAAGAAAGTAGCTTTAAGAAAGATGTGCTTTAAATATGGTAAAGTGTTAAAAGAGAGTTTACATATACAATAAAAATAATTCAAACATAAACAATGATTTGTATTAATTTCTAATTAATTTATTAATGTGTTAAATACATTTTAATGAAGTTTTAGTGATTCTTTTTTCTTATCTCACCCCACGACAACTGAATAACTTGGTAGCACCAGTGCCACCTCTCTCAAGAGTTAGTCTAGAGCCATGTTTAAAGTATTAAAACCATTCAGTTACTGCAAAATATTTTATGCACATTTGCAATTAGGGCTGTCAAACGATTAATCACATCCAGAATGAAAGTTTGTGTTTACATAATATGTCTGTGCACTGTGCATATTCATTTTGCATTTATAAACACATACATGTATACATATTTAGGAAATATTTGCATGCATTCTTTTATATTTACAAATCATTTAAACTATATATAAATGTTTATAAAATTGTATATTTTTCTTAAATATATGCATGCATGTTTAAAAATACTAAATAAATATTTATAATACACAGACATATATTATGTAAACACAAACTTTTATTTGGGATGCTATTAATCGCTTGACACCCCTTTGTGCAATATTTCAATTATTTCAAATATATTGGGCAGCCCTAAAGTAGGGTCATAAAATGTTTAGCATGATAAATATTTACATTTAAAAACATTTTCTGCACCTTCTATAGTTGGAAAATCTACACAATGAACTCAAACATTCTTTTAAACCAAATTAAAAAAGGAAACCCATAAACACTTTAAAGTGACATGCAAGAAACAAAGCGATCGTGGGCGACTGTTACCGGCTGGTTAAGGTGATGCCCGACAGAATCTGCCAGCGTGCCGATGGCGTCGTAGAGGATGAGCAGGTTCTTGTGCTGATATTTCCCAAACGCGAACACCAGAGTGTCCAAAATAAAGCTGAGGTACGGCACCAGCTCTGTGCAAGCCTCCTCCTCCAGAGTCGCAAACGCACTGACAGTGAGCAACAGACACACAAATACTTATATAAAACTGTACTATTCTGGCTGTAAAACCTTATTGGACGAGCCAAGTTCAAATCCACAGTAGCAAAGTATATTTGTATTATGAAAGGATCAGTTAACCATACCAAGCCAATATAAAATAATTCTTATCAAATCAAGTATTTTTAAACGACAGTTGCTGTAATAATTTATCAAAACATTACTGAAACTATTACGAGCTAAATAACTTCAACCATTTAGCTGTAAATCCGCTCAATATTTCGAGCCTCACCTGCAGGCCGCCTCCTGCACCCGTTTGTTGCCGTCCAGGATGCGTTTGAGCAGTTCCGTCATGAGCGGTTTGAGGTGGGCGTCCGGAGGCTGGCTCACCACCCAGTGCGCATAGCGGCTGAGCGTCCAGCAGGCGATGGAGCGCACCAGAGCCTTCTTATCGCACAGACACTGGATGAGGTGCGGGATGAGCTCGGGCAGGTACTGCACCATGCCCTGCATGCAGCCTGAGAGAGAAACGAAACGTGTGAATTCGTGAGCAAGAGAGTTTCAAATCTATATGCGCGTGTGCATGTGAGAGAGAGACGTACCCTCAGCAATGGCTCCCAGAACTAGTATTCCCGACTCTTTGATCACCCAGTCCGGATGGAACAGCAGACCCTTTAGAAGCGGCAGGAGATGCGGCAACAGATCGTCACGAAACACATTCGCTAGCACGTCCAGCGCAGCTGCAGAACACTTACCTACATAAAATAATAGTTCTATATTTACGAGTAAGAAAAATAAGCGCAATAAACAAACACACTTCAAACAAACCACATTTATTACACAGGAAATGATGGAAGCATTCCTAATCTGATTGGTCGGTTTACTCTTCTGACCCCGCTCCCTCGTCCCACATTACTCACGCAGGTTCCAGTCAGACAGGGTGTCGTCGTCGTCATCATCATCTTCGTCGATATCTTCTCCCTCCTCACCCTCTCCTCCCTCGTGCTGCAGGGTGACGGTGCGTGACTTGTGGAAGCGAGGCTTGATGTCCTGCTCGCTGTCAGGAACGTTGTCGTCCTCCTCCACGTCACCCTGAACAAACATATCAATCACACGCTGTAGCAGCTCCCTACTTCACGTTTATTTACTTGACCGACGCTCTTAACCAAAGCGATATACAGGTACGGTTTCCTGTGGTTGAAATGAAACCGATATCATTTGTTTATGATCGCACACACACACTCACCTTCAACAAGATGATGTCGATCTCCGAGTACTTCATTCCGTTAACCAGGATGGGAATGAGTCTGTGGAGACACAAACGTGACGTCAAATCACACGTGAGCACACTGACGGTAAACAGGATGTTCTGCATGTGTCAGTACTCACTGGACCAGGTGACCTGACAGAGCCTCCTTACAGATGGGCTGCTCGGCCAGCGTGAGCCAGAACTCGCACGCCTCCAGCGCCACGTTCTCATCTGCGTCCTGTGTGCGCTGGAGCATGTACTGAAGAGAGAGAGCGCGAGAGACCAGACGTAAGCATTCAGTGAGAGGGTAACACGAATCCCTCATGTGTGTCTGTTTTAATATCACTCACCTGTATGATGCTGTGCATGTGGGGTATGAGCCGGTCGATTCGGACCTCCAGCAGCATCACCAGCGCTCGGCACACGTTCTTCCTCACCTCGCAGTCCTCATCACCCGCAAGAGCGAAAAGAGACTGACGGAACAACGCAAACACAGTCAAGACCACACAAACACAAATGTTTCGCTTTCGTCACGTGACGCTCGCGGCTCTCTGCTGCAGGCTGCAAATCACGCTGTAAACAAATACGAACAAAGGTAATGGGCATTACACCTCACAATGTACAGATCAGACTAGCCCGACTTTTTAACAGTGGAGCTCGCGCTGTATAAAGAAGATGCGTGTCTGCGCATCCTGCATTGTATAAAGAAGTCGCGCCTCCCTTTATAACGCTTTTATTGAATATAACATCAGAATAACTGTGTAGCCTGCGCTGTATAAAGAGAACGCGTGTCTGCGCAGCCCGCATTGTATAAAGAAGACGCTTTATAACTCTTTTATTGAATATAACATCAGAATAACAGTGGAGCTCACCCTGTATAAAGAGGACGCGCAGTTTGCGGAGACCCACCTGACTTTATAACTGTATAAAGACACATGTCTGCGCAGTCCGCATTGTATAAGAAAGACGCGTGTCTGCGCAGCTCGCGTTGTATAAAGAATACGCTTTAAAACTCTTTAATTGAATATAACATCAGAACAAGAATACAATCTAGCCTCACTTTACTGTATAACTGTGAAGCTTGTGCTCTATAAAGAGGATGCGCAGTTTGCGCAGTCCGCATTGTATAAGAAAGAGGCCTGTCTGCGCAGCTCGCGTTGTATAAAGAAGTCGCCTTAAAACTCTTTTATTGAATATAACATCAGAATAAGAATACAATCTAGCCTCACTTTATAACTGTGACGCTTGCGCTGTACAGATGTCACACCCCTGAATTTATAACTGCCCAGCCTGCGCTGTATAAAGAAGATGTGTGTCTGCGCAGCTCATGCCACATGTGCCTCACTTTATAACGCTGCAAATTTGGTAGACATCGCCCAACCCTATCACACACATAAGTTATTGATGGTGAACTCACCTCTATGAAGGTGTCAATGTTGTCCATGAGAGCCTGAGCTCTGCCGATGATAAACTGATTCACACACGCTATAGCATGAGACCTAAAGAGAGAGAGTGGGAATGTTTATGATGTTGTTCAACGAACATGAAACATTCAGCATGAGGTGTGTGTGTACCTGATTTTAGGGCTGCAGTGCTTAAAGAACTGCAGGAATTTGGGGATCATGATGTTGAGAGGTCGATTCAAAGCATCGCTGTCCAAGAGCTCAGACGAGTCCTCGCAGATCTTCTGCAGCGCACCGAAAGAGCCCTGCACACAAACACATGGCGAGTTTGCGCAAACTGTCTAATGTTCTGCTTAGACTTCTCAATGCATTATGGGTGCGATGACTCAGAAAGCCCTTTTTTCATGGAATGTCACTTTTTCTCTCTAAATTTCATGATCACATTGTTGTTAGGATGAGGCGCGTGAACCTCTTGAGTATGCGAGCATGCGCGTGTTACCTCACAGGTGTTGTAATCCTCGGAGTTCAGAAGGTTGCAGAGTTGTGGCAGCAGTTCTGGCCATGTCTGCAGCTCGCCTTTAGAGGCGATAGTAGTAATGAGAATACCTGCGCGCAAACAGATGCATGTTTAAACAGCTTGTCCGGCTAACTTCAATTTACACACAAATACATGTAAAAAAAAAACAGTGTTTAGGATCCTAGGTCTTTTCAAATCAAAAACTATATACTAGAGTATGCCATCGACTAGTGACTAGCACTGCAACAATGTATTGTTGAAGGACGTACCGTGATAAAAATCAACAAGATACGTATTGTAGTTATTGCAATGTTTGAAGAAATGTTAGTTTTATCATTTTAATTTTATTGAAATTCAGTTTTATTTTCAGTGGCAGATCTTTTCAATTCATAATTTACATATAAAAGGTACACAAAACCTTAAAGGGACAGTTCACCCAAAAATGAAAGTTCTGTCACCATTTACTCACCCTCAGATTGTTCCAAACCTGTATACATTTCTTTGTTTTGCCAAATACAAATAAATTCTTTGTCTTGCCCCCCATAGTAGGGAAAATAAAAAACAAAGCGAGATCTGACATTCTTCTAAATATCTTCCCGTTTGTTCAGAAAACAAAGAAATGAATACAGGTTTGGAACAATCTGAGGGTGAGTAAATGGTGACAGAATTTTCATTTTGGGGTGAACTGTCCCTTTAAATGTCACTCACTTGTTTAATTCTGCCATGTACAACAAAAATGTGAAATTTGTTCATGTTTTTGAAATAAAGCTGTTATTCAAAATTCAGATTCATCTTTTAAATTGTGTTCGTAAATATTGTGTTCATTTTGAACCCAGTATCCTAAATCATTACATCGCTATTAGCAATCGTAAAAAGATCATCTTCACGGTCCATCTGAAACCTCGGATGTCCAAATTTGCTGTCCTTTTTAAATGATTAAATACTGTTGTCAAAGCTGACGAGCACTTTTTGCTGCTTTATATTGGTTAGATATTCCCAAAATCCTAGTGACACACGTAAAGGGTGATTAACGAAAAATGACTTATTTTGATGATTTATGTAATAAAAAAAGTCATGAAATACGGTGATGAAAGCTTTCAGAAGGACAGCAGAGAAATCGAAGTTCAAAGGCTAAAATGTCCCATCCCAACATCCTGTTTCCGTAAGAAAAAACGTCACATAGGAGGTTTTTAAGCCCACGTTCAGACTGACCGATGGTGGCGCGGATGAGAGGGGACGGGTCTCCGATGTTGTTGAGACACTCTCTCTTGATGAAGTCGGCCACAGCGGGAGGAAAGTTCTGGTAATGAGCCTTCACGTTGTTTTTCAGGATCAGACCGCTCAGAGATCGAGTAGGCTCATCTGCAGACAGACAGAGATGTTCTTTCTCAGAAAAGTGCAAGAGCTTTAGCGTGACCGTATCATTGGAAAAACACAGACCTTCTGATTTCAGGCTGGTGAGGACGAAGATGAGATAATTGTTGAAGTCGGGATACTGATTCAGCTGCTCCAGTTTCTAACGGAAAGAAAAACATTCCGAATAAAATTCTGCCGTTTTGTCCCCCATGTAGTCGCAACGGCTGCGTGTCACGTGATGCTTTGCGGTATCCAGGGAAATCATCACATGCAGATTGGTGTGAGGGTGCGAGCTCACCTCTTGAACGGCTCTCTGTGTGGCCGTATCTGGAGACTGGGAGTCTTTGAGCAGCTGTAGCACCTGCTGTAATCCCTGTTCATCCGGCTGCCACTCCATCCTCTGTCACGCACGCGAAACATAAAAGATGTGTGAATGTGCTAGCAAACCAGAAATGAGCAAGACACAACAGCCATTCACACACAATAGGGTGTATGAGGCAACACTCGTGAGAATTGGGGACCTTCATCTCCACAGGGAAAGAGGAAACAACAAGCCCAGTTAAATCTTTTTGGAATAGATATGGGATATAGCAATGGCACAGTGCAATTACATATATTATACATATACACAATAACACACAGTGTGTGTGTGACAGTTATACTGTATGTTTGTGTACAACCTGTGTGTATGGCACGTAACGTACACCGTACATGATATTTAGATCTGCACAATTGTGTGCGTTTCAGTGTGTGCGAGATATGTGCGTAGGCTGTGTACATGTGTATCTTTCTTTCGGAATGTGGGATTTGCGTATGATGTACGCTGTGTGTGTAACGTTATGTGAGGATGTGTGTAGGCCGTGTGTGTGTGTTTACACGGCCCGGTTACCTCAACACCGCACATTCAACCTCGACCACACGTGAAATATAACTCATTAAAGCCATTATATGTGCGTTAACGCGTGTAACGATGTTGTATCAACGCGCTCGTACGGAGGAGACGGTGATGTAGCCGGTAGCCGTTAGCCGTTGTGCTAACCCGCCAAACGCTCTCACCTTCAATCCGTCGATCGCTTCGCACTCGCGCTCCCTCTCTCTCTCTCTCTCGCTCTGCCAATTCACGAGCGCTGCTGGCCGTCAGGGCGCGGAACCGCAATGCTCGGATCGCTCGTCCCGGGATTGTGCGTGATTTCTAGGCGTTTCGATCGGTGCGGGCTGTTACTTTTCTGTTGCCGGTGGTGCCTGATGCATGGCGGATGCGATTATCGCGCAGTGTGAAGCTGCGCGGCTTCCGTACCGCGGCGCTGACGTCATGTGTCTTTAGCATAATGTATATATTTAGCGCTGATTTTTCCTAAAGTACAATATATGAAGAGTTTGGTTCCAAAACGAGATAACTCCGTTTTTTAAATTGTTCAAAAACATGTTTTTTTATTATGTTATCGTGGTTTTATTGTGTTAGTTAGCTGTATTTTCTGAGTTATTATGGCTTGAATCAAAACAAACCAACTGCAATTTGATTGATATTAATTGGAATGCACAATAAAAAAACAAGATTTTTGAAAAAAAACCCAGACTTTTTATTTTACTTGGTAAATATCCCATTCATGTGAAAAAATGGCTAAAGCTAGGCCAAATTGTGAACAATTTGTAAGAGAAATTAAACAATATGGACAATCTTAAAGCAATATAAAAAGCAAAAAAAGACTTATGAAGCACTGTTATTTCAATTTATGTACTTCATTTTTTACTCCTGACATAAATTGTTATTCTTTTCACATTTATACCCCAAGTTATATTTTTATGTAAATGTTTATTTTTGTTGTTGTTGTTGTGAGTTGTATATGTTTGTACAAATGCTGTACTCTTCTGTACTATAAAAAAAAAAAAAAACATTAAGCGCTGATTTGGAGATGTAATAGTCGTTTTTGGAAAAAACGAAATATAATGGTTTATTCAAATTATTATAATGTTTGATTTGTGACTGAGGTTGAGGGGAATGTAAATGAGTTTTACAAGAAGTTTTTGTGTTGTGTTGTGACCAGTAGATGGAGACAAATCCTGCTGAAAATAACCAAACAAATTCAAATTGTTTCAGCAGTATGAACCACCAGCTGTTTACATAATTCTGCCAGATAAACGCCTAATGTGCACATCGTAAGAAGAAACTTATTGAGACAATTAACGTTTCCATTCAAATTTCCAATATAACAATTATTTATGATATAACAGTATTTTTTATTTTTCAATTTTCTGTTATTGTTTCTATTTTTTTAACCAGGGGAGATATAATGATGGGTCATCTTGGTTAATTTGCTTTTAATTTACTTAAAGTACCATATGATAATATAATAAATACCATTGGTATTGTATGATTAAAATATTTCTTTTTAATTTGTATCTAAAGTATTTTGAAGAAAAAACATGGTATTACTGTCATGCTACTTTCTACAGTGGTCAAACTATAGTCATGGTTTTGGTTATTTAATAAGGTGAATAGAGGTGAAGCGGGACACTTTCTGACAGAAACCACATGACACTTAACTCTATCGCAAACAACATTTTATTCTCATTGCTATTAGGCAGCTGAATGACCAAGAACATCACAGGGATAAATACAGCGAGACTCTTTTAAATCTCTTGAGTGACAGACGATAACATGGATCGATGCTTCACTTCGGCTATACTCTGCTATTCCTACAAACTTGACACAAGGCAACAAGTTCTAACAAGCGCATTGTCGATATTTCAAACTAAGAACACCACCACTTTTCTTTCAGGAACGCCAGAAAGAAAAATGAGAACACAAATGTCCTTTAACATAGCGAGCTGATTTCACTCTTACTGCAGCCCCATTTACAGCAGGCGTTGGACAGGCCGACCACCACGTCCCGCCCCTTCCTGTCTGATGTGCGCAAGGCCTCCAGCACTTCCTCTGAGATGAGCGAGCGGGCGGGACGGCTAAACACGGGGCTCTCCTGGCCTTCTCCTGCCCATGCGGCGGCCTCAGAGTCGGGGCGAGGTCTGAATGAGAGTCCAGCGATGGGGTTGGTTGCCCAGCTGTCCGAGGCTTCTTCATCATGAACAGAGAGAAGATCACTGGATAGGTCACCTGATCAGAGACAATATCATAACGCATATAAAATGATATAATATATACAGCACATATGTCATTTTATAAAATGTATATTACAGCCTCTCAAATCTGCCTCACCTGTTACATCCAAAGATCTTCTCCAGCGAGAACCTCCACAGGTGAAGATGACCGCACGGATGAACTCTCTGCCGCACAGCTTCACTCCGTAGATGGGATGACCCTCCGTGGCCTGAGCAGTGCCAACGGATGCCACTAAGAGGGCGAGAGTGAAAACCGCAGCGGCTTTATACATGATGATAATGATGAGAAAAATGTTTAACCTCAATCCAAAGAATGTCTCTGATGTGCTGAAGATCTCTACTGTCTGCTTCTGTGGACCCTCTTGGGTCTTTTATATTGGTGTCGAAGGCCCTCTCTGACCTACCCTGTTTGCGTGTCAGTCAGATAGAAGGCGATAGCGGGGCAAAGACCTTTAGGAGGACAAAGACCCGACCCAACGCTTCTGTAATTAACCTGTGCTCCTCTGTGGAGTTAATGTCAAATGAAATGACCTGATCTCATCACTTCTGACCTTTCTATTGCTGAACACATTCAAAATCACACAACACAGCCAATGAATTGTCACATAGCCCCTCCTCACGAGAATCTCTTTGTGTATTTATTGCCTGTGTCAATTTGCCATGCTGTTAGACACCCCCAGACCAAGACTAGACCGCTCCAGTTCTAGACCAGCATGTAGACCAATATTTTTGGAATAATCATTTTGTGGAATATTAAAGAATATTCCACAAGAGCTCGTACATTTCACATTTATAGCCATTGGGGATAAGGGTGCATTTGGGGTCACGTGACCTAGTTTAATACAAAATTCCTGGTGACATTTCCAAAAAAGATAAGACTAGAATATGAAAGTGAGAAGTGATTGTGTGGTTATTTAGAATCACATTGTAATCAGGAAACCCATAAGCATATCTGCAAAAGCTTTTTTATTCATACAGTCATGAGATAAGAAAGTCGGTTCAATATGATTCAACCATTTGCCATTCAGAGAGATAACAGCATGAGCCTTCATATGCTAAGGTTAATATGCTACAGACGTCACACCGACTGTAAGACACCTCGGAAGTGGGATTTTCCACACCACAAACGCGGAAGTAACGTCTGGATTTACTACCATTAAATGTAATTAGTAACATTAAAACAGTAATGTTACATGTGATTTAGTATCATTAAAACATTAGAAGTATCTGTTAACATTAAAAGAGCACCGTTCCGTCAATCATTTCCGGGCTGAAGTGGAAATTATCGAATTTCCGAGAGCACGTGAAGGCAGTATTGAAGCATTTTACGGCACACCAATTGTTGTTAAAACTAAATAAAACAAAAGAATGCATTAGAAAGGTTTTATATTTTAAACACACCATTTTTATTAAATCAAAAGAATAAAGCATGTTAACTATTTTACTATATTTATTAAAAAAGAATGTATTTTGAAGAATGTTGGTAACCATTTTATACTTACAACTTTGCAGTGATTTTAAAGTAATGACACTTTAAACATATCTGTTTAGCTCTGAAATATTTCTAACATGTATCTGTTTGTTTGTTTTAACGCTATTCTTTAAACTCTCTTTAACATAGTAACACGCCGTTTATCAAAATGCAATGCGTTTCATGAGCTGCATGTGACGTTTGACTGACAGACACACTTGTCCAGTCAATAAGCGCAAAGGGGGCGTGCACTAACGGGGGCGAAACGCTGTTACTCGACTGACAGCAACTGTCGGCAAATGACATTTTACGTTTTTTACAGACATTCGCCTCATCCAATAACGAACGGACAAAGCGGTTTCCACCGGCGACTACTAACCAATCACCACCAAAGAAGAGGGCGGTGCTAAAACGGGTGGGTAGCAACAGTTGCCCCGGTGAGGACGAGGCGCCATAGTCACGGTAGTCGTGGCGACAAGAACCCAGCAACGAGAATCAACAACAACTATTTGAAGCATTAAGAAAATAAAACTCCGCGCCAAACTAAGAGCATTCAACAAGACGCCAAAGGTGAAGGCAACAACTTTATTTCACGCAACCTCTTGCGTTTTGTAACAAGCGCTGAAGTGTGTTAGACGCGATTTCCTCATTTATCGCGCTTTAAAGCTCGCACGCGCTTGCGGTTGTTATGACGATGTCAAATCTGCGCGAGCGCTGCAAAATGGCGGGTGTTGTAACGTGAGATTGTGCCACTTTTAATTGTTTGTTTACGGTGACCGTGACGTCAGGTCACGGTGTCTAAAAGGAAAGGGGGTAGTTTACGATCACATGTCAAATAGCGACGTTTTACAGTAAAATTACTGTGATGGTTATTGTGGATTATTTAAATCGAGCTTGTTAAACATACGTAAAGCATATATGTGTGTATAAGACGAATTCAACTCTCTAGAGTTGTATTTTTAGAGGGTTAAAAAAGTTTCTCCAGCTAGACGTCGAAGCGACATATGTTTGCCAGATCAGCTCCCGTGAGAAGGGAGTGGAGGGGGCGTGCTTTGGGCAAGGGCGTGGCGTGTGAACTTTAAGGGGCGTGATTGACATATCATGTGTATATCAGGTTTAAAGTAAAAAATTGACAGTAAATTCTCTATGGCCATTTTTTATTTTTATTTTGTCAGCACTTTTGAAAATAGACTTTACGTGTGTGTCGCTTGTTAAATAATTATGCTTTAAAATGTGTAATTCTGAACGGTCTCAAGATTGACTGATGTTTTCCCAGTGTAATTCAAGTAAACTAACGTGTAATATCTTCACAAGACAGAACATGTAAGGTCTACCCCTTCTCTTTAATTATGAAGTAAAACGAGAATACGGTTAAACAAGTTTGACAAGCTCAGAAGCGCCCTGGATTTTAGAGAGAGAGAGAGAGAGAGAGAGAGAGAGAGATTGTGTTTTATTAGCTTTGCATGCTAAATATTAACAGAATCACAAAAAAACAACTGGAGTATTTTCACTAAAAGGCAAAGTCACACTATTGCTTACTGATGGTTTCTCAAAACTTACCTGAATGTAAGTCTATAAGATAGGGTCTGATCACTTTGGCAGAGTATCGGGAAACACTTTACTATTACTTTGCTAGGTTATCAGATTTAAGATTTTTGCCGGGCATACAAAAACACTAGTGGAAAACTCCTGTAGACTTACATTAAAGCAGGAACAGGAGCCAAACCAAGGGTTAATAATATCTCTGTGGACTCTTTTGACATGGGCTTGTGAGCAACCGCCCAGAACACACTAACTACTGTACAGAAGCATGGTAACAACACTCCAAGTTCAAACACATTTGCAACCATGTTGCAATGCTCTGGCAACCATTTGCACACCTTAGCATTGTGCAACGCAAAGCTTCCTCAACACAATCTAATGGCAATTCATAACAATTTTACGAGATGGCCAATTCGTATGAATTTGTATGATCTCATTTTTACGGTTTAGTATGGTGTGCTTTTGTGTCAGTGACGGTTGAGTTTGGGGGTGGGGTTTCGTTGTTGCGTTTTTGTAATAATCATCTGTATCTTTTTTTATATATTTTTATTCTGTGTTAGTGTTATTTGTATGCACCATGGGTCTGAGAGTAACGCAGTTTCAATCCTCTATATGTATGTACTGTACATGTGGCAGAATTGACAATAAACAGACTTTGACTTTTGACTTTGATCATGTTTTAGTACGAATATATGTATATGTAATATATGTGCATGAATAAGCCACCTTGTCGAATAGTTACGAATTCACGTGAGATCAGGCTGGTTTCTGTTATCTAAAACTAACTAAAACTAAAAATCGTTTACGACATGTATTGTATTGTATTAATCGTCAGAAATTATGCTCCCAAATGAATCTATTTCCAAATTGTAACTATCTACATAGATCTATTGTACGTTTTTTTTAATTTCCTACATAGCTTAATCCATGTTTAACGTTTTAGTTTACAGTGGGAGTCAGTCTGCCGTTGTCATGGCAACCTCAGGCTACGCCACCGAGGAGCTTCAGCCCTCCCAAACGCAAGGAGGCAGCGTGACGACAAGCTCATCGGCGCAGCAAAAAGCCACTTGTACCACGACACCGCAGTTCCCCGCCGACATACAGAGCTCGCCGGCGTCCGCGCCTTCACACTCGGCCTCCATCGCCAGATTGCAGACCACACCCACAAGTCAAAAGAAAGCTGTTTTGGCCACGCCTCCTCCGGGAGCCACACCCATAGCCCAGTATGTCACAGGAGAGCTTCAAAGCTCCGCCTCCCAGTCGGGGAATGGCCAGAGAACACCGCAGTTTATAGTAGTGACCGTAACAGGTGAGATCACATGCTTGCGTCACAGAATTCACGTTTGACTAAATTTGGTCATTGAACGGGATTGGGAAGTAGTACTTTCCAAGTCATTTGTTTTTGGGATTGAACCTGGAACGTTTGCGTAAGCAGGCCGCACCATTAAGCCTCCACAAGTGTATTCGAGCTTGTATGAATGCGCGTGTAATATGATCGACCGGACACATGACTCGTTCTTGGCCTCTCCGTAAATAGAAGGACCTTGAAATAAACACAAACCAAGAGGTGTAAACTCCCGCCCAACACACGCATTCTGCCTGTGCTTTGTGTTGTAGACACACACACATTGACATTAATTTGTGTAATTTTTGAATAAACACTAATGATTTATAAATTTTACATAGAAGAAATGTACAACTCAATTTGTTCATGATCCAGATATTCAATTTTTTTTATAAATCAACCTTACTGTTGGTTTATGCTTGCTTGTAGTGGAAGCTAAAACAGTTTTTGAAAGATGCTCCAAAGCAGGAACAGAGTAAAAACTGGATATAAAATCGAAGAAAAGTGACTTGTTCTCATGGTTTGGTTATGCATGACCCGTCTCTCTATCTGATACCTGTGTTTACCTGAACAAGAGATTTCTTGGCCCATCTGTTGAGATTAGTGGATCAAGGCCGTCCTCTATCAGCGTGATATAAAGACAAATCACTAGATGCACCTCTGCATCCCGCACACTTGTGTTCGCAACATGTTCTTCAGTAGCTGTCTGTACAGTCTGGATGTTGTGTATCGTAAGTTCGAGGGCTTTTTAACATTTAACATGACATGTGCTTGCTAGTTGTGCTTTCATGTGAGTGTTGCTTTTCACTGCGGCACAATGTTTCTCCTTCCTGTCGTGCTTTCATTATTTCCTCTTTTCTCCAAGTCGTCTGTCACGTGTTTCCCTTTTTTGTCTCTTTATCTTTCTCTCCAGTGTCTTCCTCTCATTGTCTGTTTCTGTCTCTCTGTATCTCACACACACACGCACGCACACACACACACACACATACAGATCGGTGGCAGCTATTAATGGCTTGTGTGTTTATATTAGTATTATTTCATTATGTGTTGCATTGAATGTGTTGAAATGAAAATGAACACAGAGGAAGTGTTTGGAAAAGGGATGTGCGCCCTTTCTCTCTCTCTCTCTCTCTCTCTCTCTCTCTCTCTCTCTCTCTCTCTCTCTCTCTCTCTCTCTCTCTCTCTCTCTCTCTCTCTCTTAGCATTTTATTTAGTTTTAAAAATATAAATATAAAGTCCATAAATAAATACTATAGGTTTTACAATAGGTTTGCGTTCAACTGAATCAACAGGATAATGTTGAATATCACAACATATTTCTCATGTAAATCATTTTTTTGCAGAAAACGTTTATATGTGACTGACTGACTGTTCTCATCTCATTGATCATGTAAAAATCGCTTTTGCAGTATTGTCAAACAAAATCAGATAAGGCCTGCATAATCTATCAAAATATTGCAATATGCATAAATAATAGTTTGCAATAAATGAATGATTAAAATGACTATAACGATAAAACTTAATTTTATGTATAGTCAAAGTTTTAGGCCGATGCTCATAGTAGAGATACGGAAATGTTACATTTTTTTGCAATTAAATTGACAGATCATTATTTATTAAATAATCAAATAGCTTGCATTTGACATAAAGGAAAAATCCTATCCAGTGAACTGAAATGTTTTGCTTGTTAACTTCTATCTTATGCGATGTTGTAACAGCTGTGAAAAACAAACAGCGCTTCGCTAATGTACGGTTCCGATGTAATGACTCATTTGAACCGATTCAATTTGTTGAAACAACTCATCAAACACTGAAGTCACGAGACTCACCGACTGAACCCATCAAATCAGTCACTCAAAACACATCAGAACACAAGCTGCTTAGACCATTTAACAAGAGTGGTTAGTAAGATTAAGTATTTAAAGTTTATTTATGACAGTGTGTAGTAAAGTACTTATATAATAATTTAGTTCTGAGTTACTTTTGAGTTTTGAGCTTATTAATTTAATTTTATGTGGTAAAAATACAGAAGGCCAATGGCAAAATTACAACTTTTTGCAAAGAGGGCAATAAAGGAGGATTGTGAAGAGCAACAGGTTATATTTGTGTCAGATCATTTCATAGACAATATACAACTTGAATGTAAAACTAAAACTGTATAGTATAACATATACCAAGTTTCTTTGCATTTATTTTGGATTTATTGGGCTCGCAAGTGTTAAAGCGCAAATATGAAGTGGTTTATAGCCGACTATTTTAAAAGACAGAGTGACAAATTAACAGAACGATTCATCAACTGATGTCATTATGCAAGGTCTTTATGATTACTATAGAAAAGGTTGCGACCAAATTGTAAGTTGGTGCGACCAACTGAGAAAGTGGGATGAGTCTAGAGCCCTGGGGGGAAATGCCCCCCTAGACCCGGCCCTGGTATGGAAATGTGAAAAATGTCTGTTGGTAATCTAGTTTTCAGTTTTAAATTATTTTTTATTTTAAAATAGTATATAAAAAATCAGTATTTTAATATAGTTTTACAAGCTTAAAGCATTATTGTATCGCATATTGCATTGTTAAACAAAGGGTATTACATTTTTCTTGAGAGTCTACTACGTTGTGAAAGTGTCTTTCAGCTATGTGATACACTGTCAGATGGTTGGTAAACAGACTGTGGCTGTGCTGTCTGAGGATGAGTGTTATGATACAGTAATGTAATGTTTATTGGTGTTCTGTTTGTTTGTGTGTGTGTGTGTTTGTAGAGGGCTCTCTGCACTCGAGTGACTCTGTGTCAGACTCTAATTCTCCTCCAGCTGGACAGACAGGTGTGCCAACACAGGTAGTGCAACAGGTGCAGACAGCACAGGTAACAACTCTCTCTCTCTCTATGTCTCGCTCTCTCTCTCTCTCGCTCTCTCTCACACACGCACACACACACACACACACACACACACACACAAACAAATAACACACACATCAATTCACAATTTGGATTTTGATATGAACTAACTGAAAAGATGCTGTAACTCTGCTCACTTGCATCCTGCAGAGATCAGGGGTGCAGGCAACAAGCAAGAGTCAGAGAGGACCACTGGGGGACAGTAATCTCCACATCACAACTGATGTAAGAGCAAACCTCCAGAATACCCTTGATTTTCATCCCCACTTTATTTTCATGAAACCACCAGAGAAGTCATTTCAGAGACACTGGTTTAAAATCACTGGTTTGTGTGTTGTAGGTTCCCGTACAGCATGTGTACTCCAGTCAGTTTGGGGAAGGAGATGCCAACTACAGTAGTACACCAATGTGAGCATGCGCAAACACACTACGTTAAAAAGTTTTGTACATTTCAGAGAATGTAATTTTTTTACTCTTTGTTTCAGTCGTTCCAACAGTTTCCCGTACGCAGACTCCTCCCTCTACCCTCAGACCACGCCCTCCGTCACTTATTACGAGACTTCGCCCACAGCGGGGTCGCAGGTCACCTCCCCTGCCACCACCCAGGTCGTGTCTGTCACCTCGGGGGCGGTCACTGGGGTGGCTTCCATGTTCTCAGAGGGCAGTTCAGGGATAACTGTGGCCGCTGGCGGGTCCTCGTCGGGAATGGGAGGAGCGGGAGGCGTGGTCACTCCAGGAGGGGTGGGGAGTTACGTGATTCCGTGCGGGTACATGCTCGGAGGAGGGAACCAGAGCTTCTCGCAGAACACGCGAGCGTCGCCTGCGACCGTGAGTGTTTTAGACGGGGTGTATGTTACGGCGTACGTTTTCTGTCTGTCTGTCTCTCTCACTGTCTGACTCTCACAGGTGCAGTGGTTGATGGATAACTACGAGACGGCTGAAGGTGTGAGTCTTCCTCGTAGTACGCTCTACTGTCATTACCTCCTGCACTGTCAGCAGACCAAGCTAGAGCCTGTAAACGCCGCCTCCTTCGGCAAACTCATCCGCTCTGTGTTCATGGGGCTCAGGACCAGACGCCTCGGCACCAGGTACACTCGCACTGTGAAAAACTCCTCCATGTTAATCAATAGATTTCATCTCTTGTTAATTATTGTCGCTTCATGTTGGTCTTGTGTGGTATGAGGTATTATAACACCTGTGTTTTTTTCAGAGGGAACTCTAAGTATCATTATTATGGGCTTCGCATCAAGAGCAGCTCTCCTCTGCTCAGACTCTTGGAGGACCAGCAACATCTGGCCTTGAGACAACAACCCTACTCGCAGAAACAGAGGTGTGTGTGTTTACTAAGCTAATGTTTACGGAATGTGTAAATCAATGATAAATGTTACATTTTCTTAAATGTAGTTTTATTTGTACTCTAGTGTGCAATGTGTCTTAGAGACTATTTATCTATAACGACAAAAAAGATGATTTTGATATTTTGCGATATGTAGTTAGATCGACAGTCCTCTCTTCTAATAGGATAAAGTCCATACATAAGGTGGAAGGACTGACCAATGGAATGGCTCTGGGGGCGGGGCAGCAACAGGGTTCGGGGTCATCAGACATCAGCGGTCAGGTTCATCAGTATCAGCAGTTTTTGGGTAAGGAAACTGAAAATCACTTATATATGCATAGACTAAACACCTGCTTTTCTAATAAAATCTGTAATTATTAGAGATGCACCGATAGAAAATCTCTCCTCCGATACGATTATTCAGAGTGATATCTGCCGGTGCCGATACCGATACCGATAGTACGGAGATTATATTAACTCACGTGAAGTAAATTCTGAAGATTGAATTAATATTTTGTAACTTTCTTTATGTTATTTATTCATATCATGACTGTTAATATTAAACATCAAACTGGTGATGTATCTTAACATTTTCCATACACAGAGCGCATTTTCCTGTCGTCTTTTGATTGACAGGATATATCGGCCCGATCATCGGCTGTTTGCGAACTATTTACATTTATGCATTTGGCAGACGCTTTTATCCAAAGTGACTTACATTTCATTATACTGTACATATTAGGGATGTGCGAGACTAATCGACTAGTCGTTTAAACGGTAAGCTCCTACTAATCGACATTGAAAACAACAGTCGAATACACAAAAAAATTACACAAAATGTTATAATTTTAATGACTTCCATTTTAATGTTTCGTTTAAAAAACGTTTAAATCACTTACTAAAACAATATGTTTGATAAAATAATTATTAATAGTCTTTAAAATTGTATCAGGAACGAAATGTTTTAATTTTAGGTCAGATCTAGCGTGCGTTTCCATTGTGCCAATTGCAGCACGCTCAGAAATGACCACTTTAAAGACGAGTTGTGGAGCTGTTTTGAAGGAGGAAAACGGGTAGGTTTTACGCAAACTATGTCATATCAAAGTGGCATAATAATCATTTCACTGGAGCCATGCGTAACCATACTGTATCGTGTTCTTTTTGGCGCGATGTGGAAAATGCGGACGGAAGCGTGGAATGCAGGCATAAAACGAAAAAAGAAGATAATGATCTAAAGCTAAATACAGTTATGTTAACCATTACTTCATAATAATTATCAATATGTTCATATTTAAAATGCATGAAAGACAGATTTACGTTATTTGATGGCAGAATGAGCTGTAAATGCGGTGAATGCATCTTGAGCACACTCAATAAAACTGAGATGAAAATCTCTCAGCTTTAACATTCACAGAACTTCTGAATGACTGAAGACTTTCATCCGAGCATAACACTTGCATTTCCTCAACAAGAACATGTAAAATAATATTAACATCATAATCACATGCGGACTCAAGTGTTTAGCCTATGTATGTTCTATAAATGAGCTAATATGGGCAGTATGCTTTATTAGCGTTTTTTTCATTCGCTCTGCGCGAGATCAAATGTGTTCTGTACTTTTTGACCATTGCTTTCTATTCGCTTTTTCGTTTACACACATGTTGCTCTTCTTTTCTTTATAAATAATAAAAACATTATATAATGTAGGCTATCTTGTTGATATGCTAGTTGATATCCCTGGTATCGAACCTATGACCTTTGCATGGCTAGTGCCATGCTCTAACCACTGAGCTACAGGAAAACTATCAGCCGATAGTGTAAAAAATGTATTTATCGGCTTTAAAAATACCGATTACTGTCCGATATATCGGGGCATCTGTAGTGATTATATTTATAAAATAGCAGTTAAGGTTTAGTCTTCTGTACTCATGATGTGATCAAAGGTCATTCTTTCTGACTGCGTTTAAATGTGCGTGTCACTCAGATGCGTCTCGCGGTCTGCCGGAGTTCAGCGAGCTGAAGGTCCTAGACAAATGTCTGCCCGACGGACTCCTTCCTCAACACATACACAATTATCAGCTGCTCTACAGAGAACACTGCGAGGTGGGTACCAGGAGCTCAAACGCACTCCTGTAGCTCAGATCTCAGTTTAGTTTTGTGGTCGTCTTATAATGTGTGTTTGCATGTGTAGGCGATTCAGGACGTGATGGTGAATCTGCAGTTTCCTCTTGTGGAGACGCTGTGGAAAAGTTTCTGGAGGTTCAGCGAAGGACAAAGCAACAGCGCAGATTCACTCGACCTGTGAGAGACACTGACACACACGGTCACAATATGTGACCAAATCCTCCGGGTTGGGTCTTACTGATCTTTCTCTCCGCGCAGACATGATGAGTCAGAGAAGCGTTTGCCAAAGTCGGTTCTGGTTCTGTTGTGCAAGTATGAGCCCGTCTTGTCCTGGACTCGTGATTGTGACAACATACTGTACCAAAGCCTAGTGGAGATTCTCATCCCTGATGTGCTGAGACCCATCCCCAGTGAGTTCAATACACAAAAAACAAACACATCATATACTCTATAGTGTGTTTTCTTTCTCTTTTCAAAGCCCCTTTCAATTTAAACCGTACCTTCAGATGAACAGAATTAACTTTGCATTCTCTCCTGAAGGTGCCTTAACCCAAGCCATTCGCAACTTTGCTAAGAGTCTGGAGAACTGGCTCACCAACGCCCTGATCAACATCCCAGAAGAGATGGTCAGCTACAAGGTCTGGCAAACACGCAGCTCTGTTAAAAACCAAAAATGCAAAAGTGTTGTCATGGTAACACCGCGCTTGCCTTCAGGTGGTGTGCGCGGGAGCCTTTGCCCAGACGCTGCGACGCTACACATCGCTCAATCACCTGGCTCAGGCGGCACGCGCCGTCTTGCAGAACACCGCTCAGATCACGCAGAT
Organism: Triplophysa rosa; assembly: GCF_024868665.1. Lineage (NCBI taxonomy): Eukaryota > Metazoa > Chordata > Actinopteri > Cypriniformes > Nemacheilidae > Triplophysa > Triplophysa rosa. The sequence goes on along the minus strand of NC_079893.1, from coordinate 29,638,726 downwards.
GCTCAGCGACCTCAACCGCGTCGACTTCACCAACGTCCAGGTACCACAGTTCTGTCTCCGCCCACTTCCTGTCAACCTTTGATCGCCCTTCTGTTCCTTAGTCAGTGTTTGGATGTCTGTGTGTGTGTGTTCAGGAGCAGGCGTCGTGGGTGTGCGGCTGTGACGATGGTGTGGTCCAGCGGATGGAGCAGGACTTTAAAATGACCCTGCAGGAGCAGAACTCTCTGGAGCAGTGGGCCGCGTGGCTGGACGGGGTCGTCTCGCAGGTCCTGAAGCCCTACACCGGCAGCTCGGCCTTCCCTAAAGTGGCTAAACTCTTTTTGCTCAAGTGGAGCTTCTACAGGTGAGGATGGGTGCAACTTGGCGTGAGCCGTTTCCTGAATAAATGTCAGAAATGTGACTTTGTGTTTGTGTTGTAGCTCTATGGTGATCAGAGATCTGACCCTGCGCAGTGCCGCCAGTTTCGGCTCGTTTCATCTCATCAGACTGCTGTATGATGAGTACATGTATTACCTGATCGAGCACAGAGTTGCTCAGGCGAAAGGAGAGACGCCCATCGCTGTCATGGGAGAGGTACAAACACACACACGAGAACAGGGACGTCCCACTCAAACTCTCAACCAATCAAAGACAAGTAGTATAAAACATTTTTTTGTGTTACAGTTTGCCAGTCTGAACAGAGGTCAGAGGTCAACAGATCCTGATAAAGGTACTTCACACACATACACATTGTATAGTATGCAGGACGCATCATTTATTATTGTGCTCTTCTGCTGGTGTTCATACAGATGAGGAAGATGAGGAAGAGGATGATGAGACCGATGAAGATCAGGATTTATCCGCTCATGCTCACTCCATCGTGATGGGAGACGAATCTCTGGAGCCGCCTGCAAAGCTCGCCAGAGCAGACCTGTTTAACAGCAGCACACAAAACTAACACACACACACACACACACACTCAAGTGTTTTTATTTGTGCTCATCATCATCATCTGATCATCTCGCACTCCTTCATTTGGTCAAATTCATAAAGGAGAACATTAGTATTAAACTAGAGTCAGTGAAATACTGCATTTGAGTTGCGCATTTCTGTTTCTTTTCCTGGAAACGGAGAGAATAGTGATAACCTGAGGATCCTGACCTCAAACCTGATGTGTTTATGAAGCGGATAACTGTAACAGATGCCTTATGTGTGTCATTGCCTTCCCTTCTCAATCCAAGCTGCCATGTTTGTCATGTGTCTTGACTCTTAAAGGGATAGTTCATCCAAAAATGAAAATTCTTTCATTTACTCGCCCTCATGTCATTTCAAACCTGTATGATGCCTTACAGCAATCTAGCAAAAAAAGATGTTTTTATATGTAATAAGGAAAATGATATATACAACTGATGTGCTTTAACCAACTGTGTAACTTTGAAGCTTTGTGATTTGGTAAAAAGAGAGATTGTGTAAATGGATCAAGTGTGCCTTTTAAAGATTATTTAATCTAGAGATCCATAAACATATAAATAAACGTTAAAAACAATCACAAAGCTTTCGTCATTTCTTTATCAGAAATCATTTCGGCAAATTGTTGATGTACCTAAAGTGAATTAAACAAATTTGTTCATCTTGCGGTTCATTTCACTGCTTGGACATGAGTCATTTCACATTCTGTGTGTGTGTGTGTGTGTGTGTGTGTTTGGACACAAATAAATGTAACCAAGCACAAATCTCATTACTGTAATATACTGTAGTATATTACAAAGTAGTCAAATAATTTGGCTTAAATTAAAAGTACAACAAATACTACTGATGTATACTGTAAGTACTGTACTTTAAATATTATTTTCCACGCGTTACAGTAATGACAGTGGGTCTTCTAGTGTCCTGTTGATAAGTTAAATTATATCTATTGCAGAAAAATGTGCTAGCGCTTATTATAAATGCACAAATTGTTTAAAACGGTGTTTTCTGAATTGTATTTTGAGAGTTTACTGCAAATGATGTCACTTGAGTTTGCACTTGATAGACCGTGTATTATGCTAGTTTTATGATTTTGCACTGTTGAAACCGTAATGGCCTTATTTGAAGTACAACTGTAGCAGAAATCGATGTGGAAGCGTTATTGTCCCTCGTACTGAAAGTCAAAGATCAACGTCCCTTTAAAACACAATCCTGGTGTAATATTGAATAAAGAATGTGTAAAGCTTTGTGAATAAAGACTGTTAGTGTTGTGCGTGCAGATGATGAGTCTTGTAATAAATCATCTTTCTCTGGATGTTTTATGCATTGAAAGAAAGAACACAACAGTACAGAAGAAAGATTTAATTGTATCAAAAATAAAACAATGTCGAGTAAAAACAACATTCTCATCCAATCCAGCTGTGAGGCCATGACCAGTATTTAACAAAAAGAGGGAGGCTGTGGTCAAAAAGAGGCTGTGATTGGCCTCTACATGTTTTTAAAAAACGTAAACAACTGTATCCTGAAACAAACAAACAAAAACAAATAAAAAAGACACAGATCATCCTCTTATCATAACTTCACAAATCCCATTTTCAAACAGAACCTCATTTCATTAGGGCTAACATTAAAAAACAAGTTTATAAATTTAACAGGAAGACTTCAAAATGAACAAGGATGTTTCGGGGTATTAAACCTGTTTTTTGCATTTGAATGGTGATTGTTGAAATCAAATTTCAACATATCTGACACCCAGTGAGAGTAATCTGCAGTAACCGGCACTGTCACAGGTCTTCAGTTGGTTTCCATCTCTGAATAATCCTGTGAATGTTCCTTTGGGTGATGCACGCCCACACCGAGAGCAGGCGTATGACCCTGTTTCTTCAGTCCTTGTGTCCTACAGCAGAGCAGCATTGATGGAACAGTTAGGGTGTGCATGGTTGTTTTTCGCTCAGAGAACAATCCATGTTCCTCTGTCATTATCAGCTAACACCTGAAGAGAAGAACCTGCAGAGACAAACAGCATTTCCGGCAGGAGAAATACAATACTTACATTTGTTTAAATACAAATATCATCTATATTATATCAAATTTCCAAAATCTCACAAAGCCACAGGGTGTCTGTACAAGGGTGGGTTTAGCAATGCGATAAGCTTAATCAAAGAACATCCGAAGTGACACCAGGTTAGCGTGTGTGACACACACCTTTGTGGAGAGCCTCATTGGTCATGCGGTTGATGTAGCGTGAGCTGCTCTCTGGGACGAGCCACCTCATGACTGTATTCACACAGGACTTCCTGTACGAGCTCCACACGCTTCCACTGAGACGCACATACCCAAAGACAACATGAAAGACAGCAGGTGCAGGACACACGACAGCTCACACCCTAAAGTGCAAGTTCACCCAAAAATGAAGATTCTGTCACCATTTACTCACCTTCACGTTGTTCCAAACCTGTATAAATGTTTTTGTTCTAATGAACACGGAGAAAGATATTTGGAAGAATGCTTGTAACCAAACAGATATTGCCCCCCACTGACTCCCATAGTAGGAAAAATTACTTTTTCATTTTTTTGTTCTGTTGAACACGAAAGAAGACATTTTGAAGAATGTAGGACAGCAAACAGTTCTGGGGCACTTTTGACGCATTGTATTTTTTCCTACTATGGGAGTCAATGGGGGTCAAGCTCTGTTTGGTTAGAAGCATTCTTCCAAATATCTTTCTCCGTGTTCATCAGAACAAAGAAATTGATACAGATTTGGAACAACGCGAAGGTGAGGAAATGATGACAGAATTTTCATTTTGGGGTGAACTATGCCCAAAGGGAGTTTGAATGTATTTAGTGGTCTGTACCTGGTTTGACCTTTGACCTCTGTCAGGTCACCCACGCCCACCGTGCGGCATGCTCCTGTGTTTAAATCCCAGCTCACTTGCAGACTGGAGTGAAATGACTTTGGTCTAAACAGAATGAAACTATTATTTATTAGCATTAAAGTCTGTGCTGTGTTTAGTAAAAAAAGAAGAAAAGTTCACAAATTTGTCGGTGAAACGGAAAACTGTGTATGGAAACAGACCTTAAAACGTTGCGTAAATGAATATGTGTGTACCTGCAGTGCTCATCCTCACAGTTAGAGAAGGCCAGCAACAGTAAGCCAATGTTAATCACCACGATATTCGTCTCGGGGCAAACCTGTTGCCGTAGAAACACACGACGCATGCAAATGAAACACCACACGACAACCAAATCTCTCTCTCTGCAACATAAATCGTAGCATCGTATTCACGCACCTCGAGGATGACGACGTCATAGTCACTGAAGGAACAGAACTGACCCCCCCACTCCGCATCATTCCTGATGACCTCGTTTATCAAATATTCAAAATCCAGCGTCAGCTGCTCGATACACACACACTGAGAGACACAAAACACACAGCGACTCATAAACAACAACCCACTGAAAATGACACACATAACGCATCACACACGCACCTGTCCGCTGTACTGTTCCGTCACCAGCTGTAAGTTTCGTCCCTTCAGATCGGTCACGGTGAAGGGAAGCTGAACTTTATCCTCTTCTTCTCCTAAAGAAAAGACAGAGGGACGTCATTGGTCATGAGGACAAAACTCCACTGAGATGTCGGTGGTGTGAGTGGTACCGTTTGGCTGCTCCGGCGCGCTGGGCTGCTGCAGTCTGTATCTGAGAGTTGTGTAGTTGACGTAAGCGGGCTCTGAGGAGGAGGAGGAAGGCTCAGGGGCGCGAGGAGACAGGGAGGAGAGAGACGAGGTGGGAGACATGACTGTGTTACACAAGGCGGTGTTCTCTGGCTCTGTGGGCGGAGCTAAACTCCTGCTTCGCCCTGAGGAAGAAGTCGAAGGTCCTGGGACCTCCGCGTCTCGTTCTCTAGGCGAGCGGTGGGTGTCTGCTTCTGCCTTTTCTTTGGCTTTGCATCTGTCGTGGTCAATCGTTTTTGCACCTGCTTGAGCTCGGCGGAAAATGTCAGCGGCGAACTCTCTGGCCCGCACGGCGGCCTGTGATTGGCCGGGAGAGAGCGGAGCGAAATGAGGCTTTAGGTGTCTGGGGTCGGGTGACCCCTGAGATGAGGCAGATGAGGTTGAAGATGGCGATGTCGGTCCGGCGGGTGGAGATGATGAAGGTTCTCTCTTCCTGTACAGGATCTGATTATTCTGCTGTTGATCTCCTAAAGAGAAAGAGAGATTGTTGAGAAAAACGTTTAAGCACTTTGGATTCACACAGCGCGAGTACCTGAGCAGAGCGAGATGGCACAGGCCACCAGAGAGTAACTGGTGTTCAACAGAATCACTTGATCTTTCTTCAGCTGGAGGGCCGGCTGGAACGTGGGAAACGGGTAAACCACCTGATAGCGGGCGTTCAGGACGTACCCATGCTGCAGACACTCGCCACCTACAAATACGCGAATTCATGTAGATGTGAGCTTCTGGTCACCATCATCAAAGTCAAACCTCTTTGGATTAACACGAGGGTGAATAAACAACTTTGTGTTTGAATGATTCCATAAACGTGTGTAACCTGCGCACCTGTGCGTATGGTGGATATGGAGGAGGTGGGACAGCACTGCTTGCAGGGTTTCTCTGGAGGCATGGAGGTGATGGTGATGTAAATGTCCCTGTTGTTCTCATCACTCATCATCATGTTCATCAGCGCTGTACTTGAGCTCCGCGTGCTAATGCACACACATAGCGGAGGGGTTCGGGTATGTGGTGATGTAATACAGACAATGTAGAAGAAGAGGATAGAGTCTTACTTGAAGCCAAAGATAACCAGCTTGGAATGATCATTGTGCCACTCACACACAGTTAAATACAGGTCGCTGTAGATATCTTCCCCCGAAAACAAACGCACATGATGCACCTGCCAACAGAGACAGACAGACGTTCAGCAACAAGGCAGCCCCCAATGAAGGAAGGGTACTAATACAGCTTATTCATTGCCTTTATGTCATTTAACCGTCATCGGCTCAGCTGCAGCCGTTACCTGTTTGAGGCGGCTGTGCAAGTTAAACTCCCACCAGTACAGGTGATAGGTGTAGAAGGAGAAGTCATCGTCTTCTCCGCAGTCACTGGTGTAGGACAGAACGTAACGGCCGCACTTGGTGAAGCCCAAGAAGACGTGCCTGTGACAGATCAGAGATCTAGAACCTTTAAACACAGGTCAGTAACAATCCCATCACACCACTTCAAATGCTTCTTCCGATGTTCTCCTCACCCGGCTCTGAGGAACTCCTCGCTGACGATGGTCTTCAGAGGGATGCAGACACGCGGGGGAAGTTTCCTGAAGAGCCGCTGAGAGAGCTGCCCATTAAGCTGACATACAGAAAGATAGAAGACTCAATAAAGTAGAGTTAACCCTTTATCGGGCAAGTAAGCGCATGGATGTCTCCCAGTCAATCAACAGAGATCAGTCTACGTCACAAATAGTGACATCACGGCATGTGGCCAATCAGGAGTTGCCGGGGGCGTTTCAAACTTCAGCGTAATTCCGGAATACCTACTCCTACAAATACGTAAATACCATCGAAAGGAAAAATGACAAGTTAATGAAACTCACGCGTTATATGGTTGAATAGTTGTGTTTAATGTTGAGATAGATGTTATTTGCGTAGGATTTCTAGAAATTAGTGAACATTGTTGCTGAAAAATGGTGTGATCATATTTGATCATACGCCCGTTTCAGGTAAATGACAAAGATGTCTAAATATGGACATACGCCCGATAACTATAAAGTCATACTTTTACTAATAATGCATTAACATAGGGCAATAGTAATTATTAATGCACTGAATGTTGCCACAGGTTTGCATAACATTATACAGGAATCCATTGGGAAACTTAAACTTATTAAAGTTTGTGTTATACCTGAATGGCATATATTTGTGTTTATTTTTATTGTGAGATTTATTACTGCTAAAATAAGTGGCACCAGCAGTGCTCAGTGCTTTTTTTCACTTCTTATGATATATTTACAATTTATATGTCAATATTCTTTGTTTTCAATAGATCTACACTGCACTGTCACGGTTTTGAGTGTGTGTTTGGTAACTTCATTGACCTTGATTTTCAACATAAAAGTATTTTTTTCTTTTAAGTGACAAAAGTTCAAAAGTCTTGTGGTGACCTCCAATAACACTCCGGGGTTGAAATTTTGAGTCTCTAAGTATTTCAATGAGTGCCCTATAAAGGGTTAAATGAGTCCTTTGCTGTATTTTAATTTATTTAATACAGCAAAGCCAGACTGTCAATGACAGTGTTTCTTTAAATATTGCCAAACACGTGACGTATATATTAGAAATGTATTATTTACATACGTATAGCACTGTATATTATAAAACGTTACATACATATCAATTATTGTATCCATAATATGCATATGACTAAAAACTTAAAAGGCCAAATACCAGATAAGCCATAATGAGCTAAACTATAGACTTACACTAGAATTTATAAACGACGGGAGACATTTAAATGCGTTTTAATGATGTTATAGCTAAACATGCTAATAACACACACACTATTTTATACACTGCGCCTTTAATTAGAAACATCCCACACAATGAAAGCGATTATATGATACGTGTTCTCTCTCTCTCCCTACCTGTCCACGCGTGAGGAGTTTGACGATGTGATATTTGTGTTTCTTCTGTTGTTTTTGCTTGTCATCTTTTTGAGATTTCGAGCTGGGCGCCATTTTTGATTTTTGCCAACTCCTTCGATTTGCCCTCAGCCCAGCCCACTCAACTTGCCAATTGGCTCTGCGTCCTCAGACGAGTCGTTTGATTGGATAAAAGAACCGTCAGTTAAAATGAGGGACGGCCCCGTTATGTGCGTCTTATCGCGTTTCATTGGGATATCCAGAGTGCGCTTAATATTATTACATTGTAATACTATTTATCCAACTCAATACTCGTTTTTGTTTACGAAATGTTCATGAAAAAATTGGTGTGTGTACATTTTTTAAGTTTGCACTTTATTTTGTATAGTTCAATATATCAGCAGTCAGTTAGCTAATCACCAGGAGTCTGTTAAATGCCTATGTTAATTAATGTACATAAGCTACATTTAAAAATATGAATTTAATTCAAAGTAATTTGTTATGTTTGTAATTTTACGCACGTGGTCCTGTTCCACTCTTTGCTCTTCTTTTATGGCAGGACTTGTATTCAGGTGCAGTATGAGTGAATGAATTATTAATGAATCATACCATCGCTTTCTTTTCTTTATTGTTCTGTTGTCATTACTACCCCTAGTGTGGCTTTATCACATATCTGACTGTAGGGATTACCTCCTACCTGTCCTACTCAGCCCGTACTTTGTGGAAGGGCGTGTCTCTGTTGAAATAGTTGAGGCATGAGTGCGCGAGCTCCACCCTCCTCCTATTTATACATGCACCGTTCCTCCCCGATAATAAACGCAAAAGAGGCGGCCCTCTAAACACACAGAAGGGGGAAATATGGCGTCACTGGTAGGTCGTCTCTCTCGTGCTGTTTTCATTAGAAATGCAGCAACATTAGGCCGCAACACCGGCTCAAAATCTGCGAACGCGACCGGGCCGACGCTCAGCCGAACTGCAGTGTCGTCCACAGCGGGGTCAATTCCTCCCAAACCAGTAAAGGTGCGTTTGTATGTCGACACATTACCGTTTGACTCTGACAGTGCGCAAGAACCAGCGATTCTTGCGAGCCAATGAGAACGAAGAGTGGCTTGACGGACAAGATTTATAGCCAATTATATGGCGGATTTGTTCATTTTACAAAACACGGAAGTACTTCGTGTTGTTTCTATCAATAATTGTAAAATATATAATCACAACCCATAAGTTAAAGAAAGCATACTTTGAGAAGTATATGTTATTTAAGAATAAAAAGCGAAAGCGATACATTTTGAATTTTGCAGTAATATCTGAGTAGCTGTTCATAGTTTTTGATATTGTTTATTTTACGCCAATATTCGTAAAGATCGCAATTGTGCACAAATATTATTGCGTTATTATGATATTTTTATGGCATGATTGTTTTATATTTGTTCAGGTTCCGTTCGGTCTGACTCGTATGACGATACTGGTGGTTCCCTTCTTGTATGTCGGTACTCTGATCAGCAAGAGCTTCGCCACACTGCTGGAGGAACACGACATCTTCGTCCCGGATGACGACGATGATGATGATTGAGGAAAAAGGTACATGAAGAACATTTAAATGATATATAATATATCACATTGTGTATCTGGTTTGTTGACGTTCATGTGTTTTGTCTTTCAGTGCATGCGTCACTTCAGCCGCCTCATGATCTTCTGAGACCTGCAGCATTGGTGTAGACGTCAAGAACATTTTATGCAATCATGAAGACTCTCAACACGTTCTTGTGTTTACATTCCTGCATTACACTAACCCTGTTCAGCCAATGTTGAATGTTATTTTACACATTTTAAATATTGTCAAAAGCCATATCCTTTGGGGCTGCCATCACATTTCCAGCCTCTCGTCTGTTTAATAAATTCTCTAAATGTGATTTTTGTGTTACGTATGTCTTTTTATGGAAGGCGGTGTGTTTTGTAATTACATGACATTCAAATTTGGTACATTTTCACACGTATTTCCCATATCAACTCACTTGATGTATAAAATATTTTCATAAACCATAACTATGAAGTACAACAAATATTTTGTAACTTAAATATCAGTTCTTAAAAGGTTAAACTTTCGGAGTTAAATTTCTAGCACCACAGCTGTTTCTTCTGGAAAGAAGCTTTTAAATTTGAACCAATGACAGGTCTGTCTCTTTCAATGTAAAATTCTGTTTGTATATGACCAAACCACCATCATGGTACACAAATTCCTAATTAGTTGCCGCTCCCTGTTGTGATCTCATTGGTTGGTGCTGTTGGCCAGGAGATGCCCCTCCTCCAGAGCAGTGCTGGTGAGTTTGAGATGTTCTTTGAGAGCATTGATCTCTCTTTCACTGTGGCCTTTTAATTCACTCAATTCAACGTGCACTTCCTTGTAGTGCTCACTCAAGGCTTTATTTTCCTACAGAGAGAAAAACTGATTGTTAACACGACCGATAATATGCGTGTCAGCGACAGCCAAATGTCAGTTTAGATCTGTCCCAAAAGTTATTTTTAGATGTGTTTATAGGAAAGAACAGTCAAACAGACACACATTTAAGTGTGTGTTTTTAACAGATTTAGTACCTTAATTAGAGCCTGAACTTCTTTCCTGAGACAGCCGATCTCATTGTGGAGATACTCCACCTCACTCTCCTTCACTTTCAGTAACATCTGTAGAAAAAGTGAAAACTGAACTGCACACTTCACTTCTATTCCTGTAAAAATATAGTACCTTCATTATGACAAATAATGTGTTTGTTGTGTAGCACTTTCACAATGTCTTTTCATTATTAATAATAATTGAGAAGGTTATTATTGTAAACTTTAAAAAGCCATGTCATTGCAATCCTGTAAAATAATCTCAATACCTGCATATTTTGGGTACATTATAGATTGATTTAAGTATCGCCAGAAGGTGGCAGTGTTTAACCACACTAATACTAGTTCACGTCTGATGCACCGCCCTCTGTGACGTCACTACTGTTAAAATGAGAAGTTCGCCAGGCGTCGCAAGATCCGACAGGCGGATGACATCAAAGTACCGCGAGAGCGATTCGAAAGCAAACTTTTTATGGTTTTTCGAATCGCTGTCGCGGTACTTTGATGTCATCCGCCTGTTGCATTTCTTAAAATATTAAGAAGATATCATCAATATAAGGAGATATCATTTAATTGCGGCTTTGCCACATTATACGTGATGTGTGATATGTATGTATGTCACGTGACATAATCCTCTCTGAAATACTCTTAATTCTTTGCTATGATTTTACACTGCTTTTGTCTTTTCTACATTATTTTGCATTATTACTTATATTCATATATATAATCAATATTTAATTTTAGAATGGCAGGAATGGGTCAAAGGTCAGCACCTCACCTCTAACTCCGTGGTGCTCTTTTCGTAGCTTCCAAGGGGAACAACTCCTGACCTTTGACCAGTGATGAAGGATCGCATGAGACTTATCTCTAATGTCAGACGTGCTTGTAGTTCCTGCAGGAACAAGAAATGTTCTTTTAAAACATCCAAACAAAACCCACACACGAAGGCTTGCTAACCCATTCACAGCAATGGTAAAAAGATCTTGAATCGGTTTTGCAGCATTTGACTAATGGTAACATTTATAAGTTGTGCAAACGAACCCAGACAGCTAAGAACAATGAAACAGGACGCTGTCTGCTGAGACTGGCAGAAATCAAGATCTTTTTCCACTCTGACTAATTCATATGTGCTGTAGATTTAAAGGTGCTCTATTACAGCAGATTTCTGTATTAGACTTCACAAGTTTCTGACATCAAGTCATGATGGAATGATCCCATCGACATTTATGCATTAAGTAGATGCTTTAATGCAAGTTTTGTGATGTGTCAATTAACAATGAAGTGTGTTATTTTTTGCTGATTCGAATAAAAAACAAAAACCGAAATTAAGCAATCTGTAAATTCATTCTTCTAAAAAAAATGTAAATGCTGGAAATTATTTGTTGTTTAAAATGGCAGTATTTGGATTCTAGAAGTTCAGATTTGAGCTCTGTGGAGACTGGAGATATGTTGGAAAAACAGCCTCATCATCACTCCGTCACTTTCTCTCCTCTTCCTCGGTTCTTCTCAGTGTACCTGATTCTCTTTGCGGAGCTGCTCCATCTCTCTTTCCTTCCGACGGATCTCTCCGTCTCTTTCTTCAGCGCCGCGCTTCAGCTCCACACACTGCTGCGAGTAGCGCTCGGATAGACCGCTTACCTCGCGCTGAAGAGAGATCGACTCATGCCTGACACACACAAGCACACATACACAAATCAATGTACTGTTAAACTGCAAATGATTGATGATTGATCAGTATTCTGACCAGTTGATGTCTCCTTGTCAATAGGAAACTGTCAATCAAGCTTTATGCTATACATTTACTTCTTAGAGACATTTAGTTTCCTCTAATGTCCTCTCAATAAAAATGTCAAAGGATGGACGTTTAATGAAACGTGTGTAAAGTGGCAAACTGTTGTGCAGATGTAAACTTACAGCTGTTTTATTATTGACGGGTCTGTTGGCTCTTCGCCGCCGTGTCGCTTTAGTTTCTCGATCTCGTCTTGATGAGCTTTCCTCAACGCCTCCATAGCTGCAAGAAGAACGATGATGAAAAATAGAGTACGAGTAAGTTTTCTCGTATTTTTACATACTTTAGCCTAAAATCCATATTAACCTTGAACTGTATTGTGCGCCTCCTCTTGTAGGAGTCTCTGTTTCTCTCTCTCCATCTCCCTGCGCTCTCTCTCGTGCTCCTTGAGTATCTCCTGCAGTCTCTCTTTGTGCTCCCTCTCCACCTGTTCCAGTTTAAGAGCACAGGGAGCATCAGGACCGCAGACACCTGCCGCCATGCGACCCTGACGGAGAGCGCTGATATGTTGCCGCAGAGACACAACCTGCAAACAACAACAGGAAGCGATGGTCAAGTATTAGTAATGAATCGAGATCACACGGAAAGAAAGATAAGGCGTCTAACGCTAAATCAATATGCTTAACTATTGTGTCACCTCTCGCTGAAGATCCTCATTTGACACTTCTTTACTTTGGGAACCAATTTTCAATTCTCCATACGGAAGCTGCTCGAAATCCTCCCACTTTCTCTCAATGTCCACCCCTGTCTGAGCATCTGGAACCTGCGGCCGGATAAGAACCGCTGGAGTCACTGCACCCTTCTTAAGCTCGACCTTTTCCCAGGGGTCATCACCGTCCAGGTCCGAAACACCCTCCTGAAACCACTTGGTTCGGTCCTCCAGGCGCCTTTCATGCTCCTTGTCACGTCCCTCGCCGGCCTCTCTACGATTGGTTAAAGGCGAAGACGTCATGTCTGGTCCACCGGCGAGGTCGTGTCGATGTCGGGGCGCGGGAGGGGTTCGGCGGGGTGCATTCAGGGAACCCGAGTTCTCACTGATGTCACTGTTGTCACTGAGAACAGAGATATGTATCAACTTCCTGTTTACAAGAAAAGCGGAACCAAACCATTTGAGTCAAATATCGATAGCATTTGGAAACAGCCAACATTTAATAATAATAAGATTCATCGGTATTATTTCTTATGTTTATCTCTGTACTGGATGCTTTCTGCTGAATCCCTGAAGGAAATTCTGCTCCTCAGTATGTTGATCCAGTTCCTCCTGATCCTGGAGGTCGTGGCTGAAAGGGTCACCAGCCCGTCACGCATCTAAAAACCCAACATATCAATCAATTTAAAGCTTCAGTATAATTCTCATGTTTTACTTAGCTAAGAAATACAAACTTGGTGACCATCAAAGGCGAGTTCTTACATGTAATTGAAGCCCATAGTCTTTGTCCGCATCGAATTCCTCCACACTCAGACAGTGATGTAAATAAATCTCACCGTCTGCATCATCTCTCTACCAAAGCAAAATAAAAAGGGAAAAGATATTTTCTCTATAAGTTTTAAGGCTTTGAAATGCAATACATGATAATTCCCAGTATGTAAATATTACAGTTGCACTCTTGTACAATACATGACATGTATGAAAAGTACGTAAAGGGTTAATGATACTGTATAAAAAGCATAACATCGTAAATTAAACACATCTTTTAGCTCACCTTCAGAGCCTCAGCGTCTCTATAGTATCTCAGTTCTGAATCAGTGATGACAAACCAGTACTTCCTCCACTACACACACACATATGTAAAGCACACATTACTGAGAAACATTAAGCACATTATAGCTCTATATCTGTTGTATGATATATGATATTTTTTATTCATTAGATTTTCTATTAAAATTATATTGTGCATTATGAATTTTAATAGAAAACACACACACACACACACACGCACGCACGCACGCACGCACGCACACACACACACACACATTTCATATAATAAATCTACATGAACTATAATTATTAAAAAATGATTTAAAAATAGTTCAAGTAGTTTTATATGAAACTACCATATCTCTGTCATAAACATTCAACAGTCAGGCAAAGTTTCAAACATATGGACCTATCTGAAAGGGAGTTGACAAAACTCCTTAACTGACCTCTTCATCTTCATCCAGCATACACATCCATCCCTTCTCGCAGTGCAAAGAGTCGAGCTGGAAAGAAAACTTGCATTACGTTGCATAAAACGTAATATTACTCAGTATGAACCAATACAGGGCATAGTATTATAGAGTTCAACAATACAGTAATCCAGAGCACGAGACATTCCAGTCACATTCCAGTTCTCACACCTCCGAGCGCGCGACATGATCTACTTGGGATGAGTGCGTATAACAACAATTGCGCAAGTATTTTTTAAACACACGAACGGAAATTTCAACTTACCGACATGAGTATCCGGTTGTTGGCATGAAAGAGGGAAGAATTGTTATTTAGTTGCTCGGGTTTCGACGTACAGGTTGTGCACTCGAAGTGCGTATTCGCATACAAGTCCACTTGTGCATTAAGTAGATACGTTTGCTTTTTTAAAACCAGTTTCAGTACTTCTCACTTACAATTAAAATATATGGAAACTAAAGCGAAATTGTTCCTGTGATAAGAGATGCGTCTTTGACAGATCACGTGACCGCAGGCTTCCGCGCTTCTCGGCGGTTTGACACATTAACCCTGCGCTGCACTGTAAACTTATCCAATTAACACAAAAAATATCTAAACAAAGACACATAAACGTTCGTATCTATCGGTAGATTTCATTTATCCTCGGTTAGGGGTCTTAAAATCCTCTTGGTTTTCGTGCGTTCTCTCCTGAACCTGAAACTGGATACCTCAGCATTGGTAAACCTGTGGTGAGTGTATAGTGACCGTTAGCGTCATACCTGCATGTGAGAGTGACCTCCGTGTGCACTGTTTAGTGCCCTAGTGCTGTCTTCATAGATGTTACTGGACCTCTGAGACATGTGCACATAAATACTACATCATTAAAATCATAATATTATGATTTATAATGCCGTAGCAACTAGCTATATTGCAGATTTTAGCTAGGGTGTTTATAAGGTTGCCAGGGCGTTGCTATGCTAGAGCTTATCATGTGTATGCAAGTTTTAGTATTGTTGTCATAAATGTTGCTCAATTAATGTCAGTGAGGTAAATTTATATTATCAGTCCAACAGAATTTATTTATTTATTTTGTCACAAGAATAGCAAGAATAATTTGTGATTATTTATTTTAGAGGCATTATATAGTATTGGTTGTGTTTATTAGTTTTTAACTTGATATAATAAAATAAATATTATATTACAAAAATAAAATAAAACCATATTGTTGAACCCTGTATCCCTGCTGTTAACGCTCATTATTAGCAATAGTAGTAGTCATGCTTGACTTGGCAACAAACAGAATTAGGGCTGTGCAACGATTAATCGCAATTAATCGCATCCAGAATAAAAGTTTGTCTTTACACAAAATATGTTTGTGTACTGCGCATATTAATTTTGAATTTATAAACACATGCACACATACAGTATATATATAAAATAGAAAAGTTAATTAATGTTTATATATAATTTAAAATATATATAATAATATAAATAAATACATTTAAGTAATTCCTACAATTATATATTTGCATGATGTGTTTGTGTTTAAATACAAAATGAATATGCACAGTATACAGACATATATTATGTAAACACAACCTTTTTTTCTGGATGTGATTAATCGCGAATTATCAGCCCTAAACAGAATGTTATAAAGACTTTTTTTGCAAGTGCATTAGCTAGTGAATTCAGGTTTATCAGTACATGTAAAAAGCTAATAACTGATGCCAATGAGAACGGAAAACAAATTTGTGCACCTGTGAGTGGCCTGATGCAGTGCTACTGGTGTTTGATGCCCCTTCCATTTCTTTCCCCAGACCTCTCCTTTCTTTCTCTCTGCGGTCTCGTCCTCTCTCTCTGCCTCTGCCTCTCTCCTCTGAAACCTCATGCTCGTATCTCCCATCCACACAGCTTTAACCACAAAAACGAGAAGCAAGGTTTACTCCATTTCTCTCTCTCTCTCTCTCTCTCTCTCTCACACACACACTCACACACCACTTGCTTTCACTGAAATGGTGCCATTGACTTCCAAAGTAACGTTTGCTATATGTTTAATAGACTAACTATTAAATGTATAGCAAAATTCATAATTCATATCGATCAAGACACATGTTAATACAATTTCATTTCCTTGTTTCACTTGAACCAGAATGAGTTTTGAAGCAACATAGTTGATTACTCTTTGACGTTATTGGTTTGAAGAGACCCACGGAACTATCTTTTCCAACCAACAGCCACCTTTTCCGTTGCATTAAATGGGCATGTGGAAAAGTGTCATCACTCTCCCACTGTTATAAAATCTCTTAACCTGCTTACTCTGACCTGTTCTGATTGTCTCTGCGTGGACTTCGGCTCTGCGGTCTCCGTCTTATTATCACAGCTTCTTCCTCCTCGGGGTACAGCTTACATCGGGGAATATCTGCTATTATCACATAGTCATCTATGGTCATCTCTGGCACTGCTGGTTGGCTGGAAGATCTGGTGTTTTCTGAAAGAATTAACGCCTCCAAGCCCCGTCTGATGTTGCTTCTGCTCCTGTCCGTGAGCGGTTTGTTGGTCTCTGGGTTTAATGCTTGAGGTTTGGGTGGATCGTTCGGGTCTACTTGATATTGACCCCGCCTCGATTGGGAGATGTTAGGTGTCGATGCAGGAGAGGTGGGGCTTTTAGGGGAGTGGCTGGAGTTTTGTGAATGACAGGACTCTGATCTGGATTGTTTATCTGAGATATCGGAGTATGCTCCATTCCCATCAGTATTATGTTTTGACCGACTTTTATTTTTAGGAGTGGAATGACCAGTGTTGTAGTCTTGTTGAGGGGTTGAGGAACCATGGCTGTTGTAGCCGGTGTTAGATCTGCTGTTTCGACTGTTTCGTCCACTTGATTTATGTGAGATGTTGTATTCACCGTGGCCTCCAGTTGGAGAGAAATCGCGACCGCTCTTTCGGCTGTTACGACCGCTGTGATGACTGCTGTGGTTACGTTCATTAAAATCGCCATTTTTGTACTCCGAAGCGTCTGACTCTGCCGAGCTGGCAATCGATTTAAGATTGTTATACAGCTTTTCAGAATCGAGGCTGTGCCCGTAGGAACTCTGGGAGGGGCTTCTTCTGTGGGCGGGGCTGTACGAATCAACATATTTGTTCGATCCGGAGCTTCTCGAGGGGGAGGCGACATGAGAGACTTCGGAACCTGGCCTTCGTGATGGAGTACATCTCCCGGACGCCTGTCTGGAGGACGTGTGAGATGTTCTGTGTCCATGGGTGGTGGAACTGCGACGATGGGATGAACTCCGGGATTCGGCCTGTCTTTGCGGTGAGACGTTCGTAGATCTGGGACTCCCAGAGCTGTCGCCGCGTCTGAAGTTTGAATAGTTCATGTGCCTCTGAGGAGACAGGCCGCTTATGGCCTCATTGCTGAGAATCTTACAGCGCCTCCTATAGGACGGCAGGCCCAGGTCGGGGTTTCGGAAAGGAATGATGGCTTTACGCTCGGGACTGCAGTTGGCAGGCAGAGGGTGGCCTCTCTCGTAGTGGCGCACTGGAGCGCCGCCGTCTTCTCTTTCTTGTGAAAGAAAGCGACTGGCTCTCTTAAAAATGGCATTTTGTTCCGTTTCTCTTCTGTTCTCTGTTTGGGGAAGACATGACATTGACATAATTGACATGTTTTTAAATGTGTTAAATACACCACACAGTGATTCTGCATCAGTGCATAAAAATGAATTATTTATTTTGTGTGAAACATTTTTATTAGAACAAACACAGGGACAAAACATTACAGATGCAGAAGAGTGCCGTGTGACTTGTTGGAGCTGAAATAATATACAAATATGAATGTTTTATTTAAATATTATTTTGTACAAATATTTTACATTTTACTGCAGATTTCTGATATATGGCATGCATGTATATATGAAATATAAAATTAGTTCATAAATGTGAAAATATCTATTTAATATTTCATACTATTTACTATTTTTCAAGACATCATTTGTACATGTGAAGTATATAGCCAAGCATAAAGTGAAGAAGATGATTTTTTACCTAAACAAACTAACATATGTATCCATATGTAAATATTCATATTGTTTACATAAATATGTCATATATTTGTTACATATATAAAAACTTCATTCCGTCATTTAGAATTATATGTTGCATATATAACAAATATGTGACATTTTTTATCAAATCCATATTTCCATACATCAGATTTTTGCAGACTCAGATTCCTAAAAGTAGAATATATGAAAAAAATAGAATATATGACGTGAATAATATTAAACATCAAATAAAAGTTCTGGTGTTAAATCTCACCCGTTTGCTGGCTGACGCTTCCTCTTCTGCTTGTGCTTGTGCTTCCTCTTCTGCTTTGCATTTCCATCAGAGAGCGACTTTCTGAACGCTGGAGAGCAGTTTCCAGACGCGTCATTTCACAGCTGCGTCTGTTACTTCAACGATCGGATTCTTCCTTTAGAGTCCAAATTCCTTTACACTTTCTGAGTTAACTCTGTGTTCTCTTGTTAGTACCTACAAAAACACAAAAAAACTTCACATACTCATGTCTGGTCACATGTGCACTCTTACAAAAATATGTATGCTTTTTATATGTGAAGTATTTTATATAGTAAGTATACTTGTCAGTGTACTTTCAGTACTACTTTACGACAAAATTTGCCCACTTTTTATCTTGTAAAAGTATACTTTTTAAGTATATTTTTGCTGTAACCGTAGTACACTTTAAGTACACAACTAGTTACAAATAGATTTTATTTATTCTGCAACTATAGCAAGTGTAGGCTGATAATTGACTAAATCAATACTTCTAGCACTTTTTATAGTTCATGAAAGTACATTGAAGTATACGTATACTGCAAATATATTTGAAAGTTTTCTTTTGAGTGAACTTAACATCATACATATAGTTTACTATTTACATATTTTTATGCACTTTAGGTATACTACTATGTTCCCATTTTATGCATTTTATGCTGTACGTGAAGTAGACTCACGATATACTTAGAATTTTCTGTCAGCAGTGTATTTTTAAGTATATTTCTGAGATAAAAAGTCAATTGTATGTATGTACTGATAAAATGTATAGCCTAAATGCACTGTAGGTCACGTAAGTGGCTGCCAAATGTATAAATGTAAACGGTAGCCTTTATTCTGTCACTTTAAGGAACGATGTAATGAAGTACAAATTGACATCACAAAGACATCTTGTTGAGGACACATTACCACCTTAATTTTCCTGATTGCAAGATTGTGACAGAATCCAAGCAGCCTTGAATAATTTACATCACTGAGGTGAAGGTAGAGACTTTTAACTCCTAAATACAGCGATAAGTGCAATCGTAGCAGGATCTGTACCAGAAACAGGATATTTTAATGTAGCTCAAAGGTTAAGCAAGTTCCTCAAGGCTTAAAGGTTATGGATTTAATGCCAGAACTGAGACAAGCTAAATCAAGTGATAGAACGTAGTACAATAACGCAGTTTAAGACCAATACACTTGTGGATTTTAGAGATGATACAGTATAGATCATAAACTTCCCACAACTCTCATTAAAGTGAGTTTAGTAATACATTACATGCATTTTTCTGTGCAAGCAATAAGCAACCAGCAGAACTATAAATTAGTGTATATAACGCCATTTAAATGTAAGAACAGAATTAGAATTCCTCGATTAACAAAAACGCATCACAAACCTTCTTAGTCTCCCCAAGAACCTGCTGTTGTGCTTGCCAGCGTCTTGTATCTCTCCTTCTCCATCCCATCTCTGTGCTGTTCCCTCTCTCGTTCTTTCGTTCATTACTTTAGCACCGGCGGGTGTAACTCAAGCTCTGCCTCTCCTCATGATTATTTCATCACACCTGGACTGTTCCCATTGCACCTGCGTTCTCTTCCTCATTCTCCTGTTCCCAGTTTACGTCTCGTCCTCTTATCTACGTTCTTTATGTCCAGCTCTACTTGTACCATCTTTTGCTTCCTACTCAACTGTGTCCGTACGGTCCGTTTTCCAACATTCCCATGTTTCCCACGCATAGCCGGATAAACCAGCGGAGGCAAACTGAGTTCTCGCAACTTGTTTGGAAGCGATTGATGAATTCACGTTTCGTGACTGCTGCTGTTTTGGGTTTTATCGTCCATGTTGTGCTGGAATATACTGTTACAGTCTGTTCCCTGAGGACTTTACATGATCGGCTCATTAAAATGCAACAGGATCACAGAGCAAACCTCTTATTGCCTTCTTTGTTTTCCATGAAGTCACATCCACGCCAGCTCAAGCACTAGTGGTAATTGAAGTGCACTTAGTCTTGGGTGGTTTCTTAAGAAACTTACATAGCCTTCTTTTACATGCATGAAAGTATGTATGCTCTGTATTTAAGTTAAACATTTCTATTTAGTAAATCAAATTAATTGAACTTAATTTTGACTTTCTGTAAAGATGACACTTGACCTTAACACCAATGTGAGGACGTTCTGAGTGGTTTCCGGGCATATGAGGATATGAAGATGTTCTGATTGGTTGCTATAACAATGATATATGGTTGATAGGACGTTGCTAGGTAGTTGGTATGGTGTTCTTGATGATTACTAAGTTGTTACTTACACATATGAGTCAAAAGAGCTCACCACTTAGTATACACGAAAAAATGCCGGGTTGTTTCCACGCATGGTTGGTCCATTTGGTTTGGACCCATTTTCAATGTACGTCTATCGAATTTCTTTAAGGTGTTTTTTTTTAAGATTTATTTTTGGTGTTTTGCCTTTATTTGTACAGCTTAGTGAGAGAGCGAGGACAGGAAGCGAAGTGGGAGAGAGAGAAGGGGGTGGGTTTGGGAAAGGACCACGAGACGGGAATCGAACCCGGGTCGCCACGTGTCGGAGCACTGCCCACGAGGCTATCGGCTCTGACGATTTCTTTAAGTTTTCTTTAAAAAGCATTTAAATGTTCTCCCGCCAAGGTCCATACAATAACAATGAAGTTATTTATACAATTTTCAATTTTTTAAAGACAGTTTTTATTTAATTATAAAAAATGCATGTAAACATTAAATGAAAAAACCTATATGTTATGTGTGTAATAGCATCATTATGGGTAATTTACTGGAAAGCTTTAAAAAATATAAACCAAGAAAAACCCGTTGTTACGTAAATTATATTGTCATAAATATTGTGTAAAGATGATTAAAAAAACATTCATCTTAAAGATATTAAAAAGCGACATGTATGTCTCCTGAAAGTCTACAAATACTGTTTTAATGCAGAACAAATTGTTGCGTTAAATTGCATATTATGATGCAAAAAAGACGTGTGCTGTAGAAGCTGACCAAACTACAGCGTCATGCAGTTAATTATTGATCTTGGGATTAAATATCTAAATAAGGCGAAGGGCTCTATTGCAGGGTGATGTGAAGTTGTTTAAAGTTACATTTAGATGTGAAATATCAGAGAAGACACGTGAGATGAAGGTCTCCATTGTGTCTCTCCTCCACGGCCATGTGGGGTCTAGCTGGTGTTTTCTGGCTGCAGGACGCTTTGACTCAGGAGGACAGACAACATCTGTCGTTTTGTGCCTCCTCCCTTTCCTCCATTCACAGGCGCACACTGCCTCTCCCAAATGGTGCCCTTTTGTATCGGCTATTGTCCCCGGCTACATTGTGAGGCTCTGCTTGTTCCCCCGAGTCCCATTGATGAGTGTTGTAAGAGACCTCGACCAGAACTCCTCTGAACTTCTCCCAATGTTTAGCCATAAAAGTTTAACAAAAGAGTTCTTGTTCTCTACGTAAGATTAGTGTTAGGATACCTCACAAGTCTCACAAAAATCAAATCCATTTCTCTTGACTTTGTTAAACACAACTGGACAACGATAGTGTTCAACAGTTTTCCAGCGCTGTTACTCGTGTGAGATTTTACTCTTCAAATCAAGGAAGACGTTCCCATTAAATCACAGTTTGGAGTGTGGAGTTTAGCTCTGCCTAAAGCTTTAGACAAACCGAAGACTCGTAAATGTCCTACAGCTTATTTGACAGCGTTTCTTAAAGGCCTCTCTTTTGCCGTGGACTCGCGGCAGGCAGAATGTGGAGTAAGGCAATGAATAGCCCAGTATGGGGTGACCGAGAGGCCAGAGCAGATGTTAATGATTAGCATGGTTCTCATCACTATAAAGAACCGACGTTCAAATCTTTCCCCCGTTTTCCAAAGAACCATCTCTAGTCATTATAGAGCACCACGCATAAAACTCATTAAAAAAAAAAGGAATAAGGCACAAATTTAGCTCACGACGCTGCATGTAGAAGTTGTTTTTCAATGGCATGTGTCCTGTTTTGTATATTTTAAAATGAAAACTATGACGGTGTCCAAATATAAATGTGTACTTTAAAAAAAAGTAAGGTGCAGCGGCTTTAATGAAACAATGTATTTTTTTCAATAGTTCATAATCTTTATTTGGAAAAATAATTTAAGCTAAAACTTCATTCTGAGAAAAAGGATCAAACAAAAGCTTGTTAATGAAAACAATAGCATTAATAACATTTTTACAATCCTTCTTTAAATAACATTTTCTCAAAACATCCCAGCAACCCGAAGTGCCTTTGCAAATAACAGGAACAACGTAAGAAAACATACAATTTAAATAATCTTAAAAACATTACAAATATTTAGAAATACAACTTAAATAAAAATAAATTAACTTAAATCATACAGCTCTTGTTATAAAAAAGGAATCAAAAACATACAAACAAGGATATTATTTAGCATCAACACAAACATACTTGGGTCAAAAAACAACTTACAAACATATTCTAAACCATAATGCAAAAAAGCGGAGGCTTGGAAGACTTTGAGATTTTTTGAGCACAGTGATCAAGTAATACATATAGTTTACACTGGTCATGTGACAGGATATAACATCATGCGACATTTAACCCAGTGCAGATAGGCCAGTATGGCTGAACATCCACCGTTCTGATGTAGTCCCTTGTACACTGACTTGTGGGGCCAGCAAATGTTGCCAAAATATTGCTAAAATGTTGTCACAACTTTGCCACGGTATCGGCGAGACAGTCGATGGCAAAAAAATGTTGCGACACATTTCTTTTAAACTACTTCAACATCATTAATGTTTGGTGCAGTTTCTGGGCACAGTAAAAGTCTGTGGGAATTATTGGCGAAAAACAGCAAATGTTGCCAAAATATTGCTAAAACGTTGCCACGATGCTGACACAGTATTGGACATCACACGGCAAAACACTGCGACGCTATTCTCATATTCTCTCCTCTTTCTGTTACATTTTCCCAAATGCCATTTACGTGTGATGAATCCACGTGCGCAAGAAAAAAATATTTAAATGGACATACATTGTCCAACACCTTTAAAAATGGCTTTACGGGTAAATTTTACAACTACATTTGAAATTGTAATGACACTTCTGCCATCATTAGCATTTCCACAAGTTTCCAAGCCTACAGGCCACGACCGCCTGTGCCTCTTTCAGTACAGAGAACCAGCTCATCCTGAATATCAGTTAATCAGTCCTAGTTTCTCAGCAGCAGTAGTCACAAGGTGGGACGTTTCCACCTAAGGGTTCGAGCAGCAGCATTTTCTTAGGGAGTTCAAAACGTCTCCCGTGGGACACAACGAGCATCGGCCTCCTGCAGGCTCATTACACCTGAACGACAGAAACAAAACAAACGGTTGGTTTTAAATTAGGATCTTTACGTAGCTATACGTGAAACATGACATAATAAAAAATCTTTCGTTTTGACGTCACTCACCTCGGTTGCAATTACACATTCATCTTTCTCCTCCGACATCACCATGACGGATTTGTATTTTGTGTCGACACAAGCCGACGTGGATGCCGATGCACATGCCGACGCACATGCTGACTCGGTATACAGCGAATCGGAATGCTTTGATTCCGAATACTTTGATTCTGAGTATTTCGACTCGGAATACTTCGAATCAGAATACCTGGATTCTGAATACTTGGACTTTTCGGACGCATCGCTGTAGAGAAAAGAGACAGGAGCACATTAGTAAAACAATTCTGGGCCCATTTGGTGGGGTTCTAAACAGATCAATGAGGAGTATTTACCTTTTCAGACGTTTTCTGCGTTTCTCCTCAAACTCGCATGACTCTTGCAGCGATTGGCACTTTACGTCCTCACAGCTGTCGGACAGGTCCTTCGCTGCCATCTCCTTCCCAACGTGCTCCAGTTTCACCTCATGTTTCACTTCGTACTTTACTTCCTGCACCAAATTATAGTCTGCAGGTCCGTGACGTGTTTTATAGCTCCTCTTTTCAGTGCACAAACTCAGGTCGTCGTGGTCGCTGTGAAAGTCGATCTTCTTGTTGATGTTCTTGAGCGGCGCTTGCGTGACAACGCTCACAGACAGATCTTTGTCGCGGTGAGAATTGTTCGTGAGGTTGTTGATCGTTTCGTTCTCCCCGTTAGCGACTTCCTCCTCTCGGTCCCGTTGACGCTGCTGGACCTTTGAACGAATGCAGACCACCAGCACTGCACAGGCGACCACCGACAACAACACCAGCAGAACTCCGGAACCCACGGCGGTCCAGGGAACGTCGCCGCCTATCTGGGAAGCTCTGTCTGGAAGCAAGAACTGGCAGTTGCGTCCTCCGTATCCCGGGACGCATGCACATACGTAGCGGTTGTTTCGCTCGTGGCAGGTGGCGCCGTTGTGGCAAGGGTTGTGTTGACAGCGACTGTTGACAGGTGAGCTGCAGTTCTGTCCGGTGTACCCAGGTGGGCATGTACATACGTAACCGCTGGCCCCTTCCTGACAGGTTCCACCATTTTGGCAGGGGGAGAGGGAGCACTCGTCGCCGACTCCGTCGCAGTTCATTCCTGTGAACCCTTCCGGACACTGGCACAAGTAGGAATTCACCAGATCTACACAACGTGCACCTGTGGGTTGAAGGAGAAATGCATTAGGAAATGTGAGCAAATGTTGCAACGAATCATCAATCTTGCCACCAAAACACGTCTTGAAGATGAATCATACCGTTTGAGCACGGACTGGAGGTGCAATGGTCGATCTTCTTCTCGCAGTTGAACCCTGCGTATCCTGTCGGACACTGGCAGAAGTATCCACCGTCTGGGTTGTCTGCACAGCGTCCGCCATTGAAGCACGGCTCGTCTGTGCATGTCATGGCGCTGAGCTCGCAGTTTTTGCCATAGAACCCAGGTGGACAGGTACAGCTGTAGGTGTTCTCCATGTCCTGTAAAATCATAAAAAGACATGGTAAGCTTAGAGTTCTAAACTTGAAAACATATATGTGTGTGTATTGTTAACAGTGATTCACGTACGGTGCAGCTTCCTCCGTTGCGGCAGGGGTTGGCCGCGCAAGCGCTGACCTCGATCTCGCAGCTGGCTCCTGTGTAGCCTGGCCGACAGGAACAGGTGTAGCTGCCCTGACCAGTGTTACTACAAGTGGCTCCATTCAGACAGGGCTTATGATGGGTACAGTAGTTCAGATCTGGAAAATACAGACAGGCGTGTGTTCAGCACATGTGGATTAATCCATCTCAAAGCAGCGACAAATGCTGCTGGACCGCAGCTGGACAGCTGTTGCTCTCTGTCTGTTGCTTTCTTTGTATCATCTTTCTTCCTCTCCACTTTTCTTTCCATCTTCTTGTACCAAAACGTGCTACTTCTAATTCTTGATGTTTCTGTTTTTTTATTTTTGTGTGTATAACATGTTTGTATTTTTAATGTTATTTTTTACTATCGGCTTATCTTAGAAATACACTTGACCTTTCTGTGTTTTAGGGCAGCATCATTTTTAAAAAGCTTTTGAAAGCTTTTCTCTCATCTCTTCTTCTCACCTTGGTTGCAGAAGAGGCCGCCCCAGCCTTCCTGGCAGTTGCATTGCCACGGCTGCTGGCAGGTTCCATGAAGGCATCCCGGGTACCGTATGCACTCGTCGCAGTAGCGGCCTTTAAACCCGACTCTGCACCTGGTAAAGCATCCAAACAAATCATCAGATTAGAAGCCTGTTCTGCTTTTACAAGTGAAGTGTGTCATTTCTTGTTTAGTTAAAAAATCAAACAGGTTTGAAACATGTTGGCACTCAAGTTGAGCCAACGTCGCTGCGCTGGAATGGATGCTTTGTAGTGGTAGCACAAAGCCACAGTGTTTACACTGTTTGTTAAAGTTTTCTTACTTAAAGTTGTTTTGCATATTACAGAATTGAACTGAATCTACAAATTGGTTACATTTTGTGTAAAATATCTGATATACGTACTTGCACTCTCCAGGTTTCTCGCAGAAGCCGTGTTCCTCATCACATCCTGGGAGGCAAATTGCTGATAAAAAAACATAAAACATCTACGTTAGGACCGTGGCATTACGCCATGTACGATTTGTTAATTTTTACATTTTATGAAAAAACCTACACACTAAATCCTAACTCCTCTTGACTCAAAGAAAGAGAAGTGGGGGTCCTAAACCTATTAGCTTCATCTCTTACCAAGAAAACGACTAACATCTCCTAATCACCACTGAGGAATTTCTGATGAACACATGACTACAATAGGGCGCTCAAAAACAAGGGGACCCTTCTTTCCACCCTCTCTTCGCTGGGGGTCAAAACTTTTTTCTTTCTTTCCGTGTGCTCTCAATGTCTCCGGGTAGGGAAGATAAGAGTGGACAGCTGGTGTATGCGCGGCCAGCGGGCGACAGCTGCTCCATTGTCTCCGCGCTCCCGGCAGCTGCCCACTTCAAACAATACCTCCCTCCCGCCAGCCAATAGGCGGCCGGCCCACTCCGGGAGCAACCAATCGGACGCGAGCATGTAAATTTATGGCACGCGTGAGATTATTCCTAAAAACTTTCCTCCTCCCGAGTGGAATAAATCAAGTGGTGTGTTGTGAGAGTGGGCTGGAGGGGGGTGTGAGTGTGGGGGGCGGGGGTATTAGTTACAAGTTGCTCGTAACTGTTAACTTTTTCTACTTCTCCTTCCCGTTTTTTAATAACTTAAACTTTCTGATTTTTCTAAATAAATATTTAAAATAAATAACGTTTTCTAAATTATTAAAACATGTTCTCAAACAAACAACATTACAATTAAAAACGCAGTTTGATATACGATGTTTACGACGTTAATTTATTAATAAAAAATTATTAAAAAATGACTTACGTTCCGTGCAGTACTGGCCCTTCCATCCGGCGTCGCAGATGATTTCTCCGCGTTCGCCGCAGGTGAAATGGCCGAACGCGTCGTCTCTGGGGCGGCAGAACACGGAGCATCCCTCGCCGTAATAGTGCTCGTCGCACACGAAGCGGTAAGAGAACTTGAGCTCGGTTCGGCCCACGCTGTGGAGGTCCTGAGACCAGTCCTCGCCCACAGTCAAATGACGCTGCGTGGTCATGGTACTGATGATGCGCTCCGGGTTTTCTGTAAACAATCAAGATCACAAAGTTTAGTTTCACAGTTATTAAAATCAAATATTGTTATATTTTTATGATCGGACCACTTACCTGTTGTTAGATCCTCTTTGGAATCAGCATGCACCGCTTCAATAATAAGTGAAAAAGTTCCCTACAAAACCCCCAAAAAGTGCATTAGAAAACGAGCATTATTCTAAAAACATAGCAAAATATGCCGAGCCTCTCATCTGTTGCATCAATAGGCTATACTGGGGATACTCACCGGCCACGTGAAACCGAAGTTCATCCTGATGGGGTTGGTAAAAGAACCGTCCGGTAAGCTATCTGGCACTTGGAACGAGTTGGATCCCAACACGGGTGTAGCCGTGCCTCCGTAGGTGCAAGGTGGCTCCGGAGATGCGTTGGGCTGATAATGTTTCAAACAGATGCGGAAAAATGTCTTGCATTCGCACTGCTGGTAAGGGGAGGTCAGGCCGCCCCTACAGCAGTTCTTGTTGCCCTGCACGCCCTTCTTGTTCAAAAACTCCTGCAACTTTAGCTCAAAGATGCCTGAACACGACACCTTGAAAGAAACGATCGCATTAACATTAGACTTGTAAATATAAATACACAAAGCATATTATTGTCTTTTTTATCAGCTAAAGAAATGAAAGATGAAATCCTTACCTGACAGAGCAGCATGTACAGGATGGCGAAAAGCAACAGTAAGTGGCGTCCCATGACGAATAAATAATAAATAAATATGTTTTGCAAAGTCTTTGAGCAACTCGGCTGCTCCTCACCAAGGACAGTTTGTTTTAAAAAACGTTTCTCTTATCCGTCTGATGCATCGGAAGAGACTTTCTTACTGGTGATATTGAGAGTTAACGTTGTTCCGTTTCATGTCAAGTGCGCGCAAAACAATCCCCAGTTTCTCCCACACGTGTCCAAAGACTCCCAACAATACAATTGAAAATGGAACGGAATGACTTGTTTAATTCCGTGCGAACGTCATAATCCGTGTGAAAGTTCAGATGAAGCCTCAGAAAACTGGTGAAAAAAGATGCTTATAGTTCCTTCTTGGTCTGTTCCTAAACCAGGTTTTGTCACTGGCCCAACATCTCTTCTCACGTCCTTCTCCCACGGACACTGTGCGCTTGTATCTGGAGGGAGGCCGCCTGCCGCCAGTTTTATACGGGGTGCCACATGCCTGGTAATAATATGCTAATGTGCTACTACCCCCAATCTGTCCCACGCTTCACAATGCAGCCCATGCAACCAGCCCCAACCAACCAACCAGTCTCCTCCAAGCAGCACTGCTATGCGTGCGTAAAAACGCGTCTATAATTTACAACTCGGTAACGTTGTAGAGTGCTTGGGGTTATCATTTGCATTATAATCAATATAACAATAAGGTGGTAGAAAGAAAAACTAAGCGTATTTTATTTACTTTCACGAAGTGGTTAAAAAGTTTTTCATTTACGCTCTCATTGATATTTTGTGTGCGATTTCGCGTCTAAAGTTGGTTGCGTTGGTTCATTTGTTAATTACGCAAAAAGCAAAAGAAAGTTATTTTCATCTTTAAAAAGAAATCTCGGTTTTCAACTAATGTTTTGAGGCCACTTCCCTTGGCTTTTCCTGCTTCAGTGAGTTTCCTGATTTGTATCTAAAAAACATTCCTCATGCCAACACTATGTGTGTGAGGCGAACTCACAAAAGAATACGCATCATTTGTATGGAGGCCAAATTCTCCACTTGCTTTTCCCTTTTCCGCCTGTGTGTGTGTGCTATACGCGTGCAGTTCTACTGTGAAAGAGCGCGTGTGTGTGTAGTGTGGTGTGTGTGTGTGTGTGTGTGTGTGTGTGTGTGTGTGTGTGTGTGTGTGTGTGTGTGTGTGTGTGTGTGTGTGTGTGTTGCTCGCGTGGCCATCCCCGGGGCACTGCGCTATTGTGTGCCCGCGGAATAAGTTTGCTCTCAGCTGTATGGTAATTCAGGGAGCACCTGCGCTGCCGTCCTCATAATCGGCCGATCCGCGGAGCCCCACAAAAACAAGCAAATCGCCTCCTTATCGTTCCATTCTCAGGACCCCATTCAAACAAATATGTGTTTGTTTTCTTCGTCTTTTGAACCTCTCCGATGCCCGACTGTTTGCCTTACATTAAACCCGGGTACGGTTTTATCCAAAAGTTTTTTTTGTGAAAGACAGCCATGCCTTGCGCGTAGTTGTGGGGTGGGGGTGGGTAAGGGGGGTCTTAATTTGGTCGTTTATTTAAGTGCGATTTTCTTTGGCACAAAAGCTTGCGCCTGAGGTCCATAGTAACCAAACACAAGTGAGACAAATTACATCACTGTGTTAAGATATGCTTTGAGCGCTTTCTGTATTTCCAAACCAATCCGCCACCAAGCTTTAAACGAGCCAACTTCTGACATCAGAAGAAAAAAATATTCTAGCTAAAACTTGGCTCTGCCCGGGGGAACGGGGTGGGATGGGAGGGGGTGGCATCTTTGAGCATGGAAAACAGCAAAAACTATGGAAGATGGAATACCTCGTTATAAGAATCACCTTTCCTACGCGCCTGTTTTAGAGTTCAACAGATGAATTTCTTGTTAAAACATCAGCACTTTGTGTTTTTAATAATAGGAAAAAACTGTTCTCGTACAATTTATGTCAAGTAATGTTTGTTACACATATTAACCTTAGGAATCAGATAACTGTAAAGGGAGTAACTGTTAAAGTGTTAGTGCTGGTTTAATTGAACCCTGCAGTAACTCAAACCCCTCTGGGATCACGTCGGTAGGACTCGCGCTCCTCTTGTTCTTGCTTTTCTATGCGCTTTCGTTTTTCATTGATTGCGCGACCCCTCGGGGGACCGTCACTGAAGGGGGTATACGGTACGCCTTCAGACGCGACCAGACCCTTACAGGCCATCTGCCACTGACTAAACGCCTGTCTCCTCCCTCCCTCCGCCCGTGCTTGTGTGTGCGCGCAATGCCCTGCGTCTAAATTGTACCAGAAGCATGTTAAAGAACCTGTAACGGTATGGGCCGGCAGGGGCCAGATGGCGCAGGCGAAGCCAGAAGTGTTGCGGTCCCAGCGGAGTTGGACAGCACATGGGCGGCCGTGGGAACCTAAGCCCAGCTCGCATCACACGGGATCGATCATATGAAGTCGTGTGGGGATCACAATTAGGGGCTATAATGTTGTTTGCGACCTATCGATCGGCGAGGGCTTGGAGAATCCTTTACTTGGGGATCAATCTGATTTGATGCGCATGCACTGTGGCGCAAGTTTAGAAAGCGTATCGTGGATGAAGAGAGCGCATCTTGAAATGCGTCTCTTTTCATTTCACAAATCTCGTAATGAATGACAAAAAGCACGTGGGTGACTCTGGTACAAGGTGTTGATCAAACTACCTGCGGTGCATTGTTTCAGATCACATTACCCTGACCAGCTGCCCACGGGCGCGCATGACAATCCACGCGCGCCCCGGTTCCGACCACGAGCTCATTAAAATGCGCCGTTGCCATGGACGTGGTGGTCGTGGCTTCACTCCTGGGCCTCCCGAGGGGACACAATCATTCAATAATTACGCGGAGATCCTCTTATTTGCGCCCGCGCGCGTGTGCGTTTGCGCGGCGTGCGTCTGTTTGTGGGTGTGCGCGAGCGTAAGGAAACAGGCGTGGACGCTTTTCTCTCGTTTGGGAGCTGACGCTTGTCGCGTGCCTGCGCGTATCAAAACACATCTGCTTTCGTGGGCTCCAGGGACTGATGCGCGCGTCCGGCCACCACAACATATCGACCCCCGTCTCTCTCAACGTATTGATTCGACAAGTCGTAGGCATTTTTGACACCGCAACGCCACGCTAAAGACACTTCAATTACACATTTGTTATCGCACAAAATATCTTGTTAGGATTCAAATAATAAATCACTACTCCTTGATATTTGGAACGTTTTTTGTTGGTCAAATTCTTGTCAAACATCATTAATGTGAACTTGAGGACAATTAACTTGATCTTGTCCATCATTTAGTGTCCAACTACTTTATGAGACCACTGTATAAATAAGGTCAGTGTGATATTTTTATATAGAAAATAAAATCATTTTATTGAAATGGATGAGCTGAAATCTATAAAAAGCAGCCAGCAAGTAATGAGGACTCAGTATTGTTTACTCAATATTGTTTGCATTCTAGGCAACAGCTGGCTACTCTAAAGAATCTAAAATACAAGATTTACAATCATTGCAATAGCGTTTTTTGGTCTTGTCATTGTTATTTATTAGTTTAGCAACGTTATTATTCCATTTTAAAACGTGCAAGAGTAAAATAACACAAATCATAAGAAATTAAATAATGAAGAGTTGTGTCCATGTGCTTAACAGTTGCGTACTTTTTAAAAGTTTAGGCATTTGTTTTGAAAATGAAGCTCATAGAAGTTAGTTCTCGCTCTCGCTCTCTCAGTTGTAGCATCTGCCCTGAGGATGAACAGATGTAGGCACCTGTGTTTGGGGGCCACATATCCCCCATCCTCCTTTTCTTCTCTCTCTCCTCCCTTTTAACCTCCTCAATCCTCTTCAGAAGGGCCCACAAAAGGGGTAGAGGAGGAGGAGGAGGGGGGCTAGGAACCATACACTTCCATCACCCCCTCACAAACACATTCCCTGAGGACACGCACTCTATACCAGCCTTTGTCGTCTTCCAAACAGGCCCAATGAATCCGCTGCAAGTCGATTGCTCACTTCCAAACGACACAGGTGAGAGCGTGTGAGCGTTCGAGACACATTTTTACTTCATTGTTCCGGGAAAGCTGAAGCTCTCAAAACAACACGGAGCATTGCAGGAAGTGACAGGCCCGTGTAAGCCACCCAGGGCGTGCCTGTAGGTTACAAGAGATTGAAGTACAGTAATCACAGTTGCGTCCACACCACCGAGCACACTTCTTAAACAACACGGAGTGTTGAATGTCAGTCACGCCCTCCAAAAGTAACCTGCTCGCAACAAAGATCTCAAAACAGAATAACCAAGATTGGCTTTTAAGACAAAAGCACGTGGCAGGTGTTGAGTGTGTCGGGGTAAGATGACGCTCGTGGGAAGGCCATCCTCACAAAGGATTTGTTTTCCATTAAACGCGCTGATCCAGAGTCAGTGTTCCAGAGGCCTCCCCTGACGTCTCATCCATCACGGCTCTCCATCAGATATGATTCTAGATCAGTCATTCCACATCAGCGACACGCATGATGCTCATGTTTATGTTCACCTTTTCAAGGAACTGCTCAATAACTGTCGACTTCGCTTTCACAGGACAACACAGACCCCTGTGTGAAGAGAATTATTGACAGACTAATCGGCCGGGGTGATCAGTTTGAGTCAGTGGGAGACTTTCTGGCTGAGAATTGATCTTTAGATGTGTAACGTTTAAAAAAAGTCTCATTTGAGCAATTTTGTGGTACTTATGTGTTATCATCAGCCGACATGCAGTCTGCAGACGTTTTGGTGTTAAATAGTATTCTACGCTTTTTTTTTGGTAGCTAAAAGTGTGAAATTAGACAAAATATTCATTACACACACTAAAAGGACAGATTGTTAGAAATATGGTAGATTTAGCATAAAAGATTTACATTGCCCAACAACTGGTGAGCTATATATTATTAGAAAAGAAATGTAAATAATTTAAAGAATGAACTAAACAACCCACATTAATTTAATGTATGAAAATTTGATAAACATTTAAAAAACGGATAGAAAAACTTCATTACATTAAACTATGGACTATATGGAAATAGCTGACAGTCAAAAATGTCCATTTCTTTTGTGGTCTTCATCTTAAAAAGAGAATTGACCCATAAAGTATATATTTAAATCATTTATACACCCTCATGTCATTCCAAAGATGTATGACTTTTTTAACATCAGAAGTTTCTTTACAGTTGAAAATGTTCGTAAACAACTCTGATCTCCATTGTATAGACACAAAAGCACTCATGAGCATTTCTCAAAATATCTTCTTTTGTGTTCCACTAAAGAAAGAGTCATATACGAGTTTTCAACAACATGAGGATGAATAAATGATGACATGATTTTTATTTTGGGTGAACTGTCCCTTTAATCTTGTTTTATTCAGTGAGTCTACGACATAGTGCTAGAAATTCACTAAATCTTTATAAAGACATGATTATCATTTCGACTCAATCTATCACGCCTAACCCTCTCTCTCTGATCATCCTCCACTGTGCACCTGTTGTGTCCTCCTCAGGAATTCTCTCTCACTCCGCGGTCTCTCTGGGACACGCTGGGGTCCTGAAGGTGATGGTGTATCTCAGCGATTCATCCCTCTCTTCCTCCACTGTTGCACTGTTTTTCTCTGGCTTTCCCTGCATTCTGTCACTCGTGTGCCCTTTCTGTAGAGGTCTTAGACCCCTGCCCTGTGAGTCCCGCCCCGGGGGAGAGGGGCTTTTGTGTGCCGATGCCCCCGCAAGCTGGACAGACAGCTGCTGTGGAGTGGTCATCTTCACACATGCACACACACGCACAAAGCTCAAAGGTGTCTGTACTCTATCTATTGCCTGCAGCCTATTCAGCGCCGAGGCAGATATGCGAAGGCACGGTTTCTGCAAACTTTAATGAAGACAAAGTCCAGCGCACGGCGCGGGCCGTGGCTCCGGAGTGACCCGCAGTCACACGCTTTAAACTCCAGAACTATTTATTAGATAATAAGAGAAGATCCAGAGCCAATGTGTCATTTATTAAAGTTTATGGAGGATAAAGACTCAATTTAATGTGAGAGGGAGGCGTTTACTGACTGACGCCATTGTGAACCTGAAATAGCAGGATGTTTGTTCGGTACAAGGTCCTAATTGAAACTAAGCGTAAAAATGTTATTGTTAAAAGACTATGCAGGGTTTATGTTGCCTTATTGTTTCACCTTGACAAAGACTGTTTGCCGAAACGCCGGTGATAAAATAAACGAAGTTAATGTGCAGTTATTTCTGTTTGTATTGTAATATTTTCCAGTATCTCCTTATGATGATATTCTCAACAGATTCAAAAAACAAAAACGTTTTCAAACTAATAACCTAAAAAATGATTTCCGTATGCTATTAGTAAACTTCTTTTAAAACTAAATAAGAAAGTATACGCTTAGTATACTTTTTATGTACTTCTAAAAAAATGTAGTTGTGTATCATTACACTTAATATATAAATACAACTGCAATCTGTAACTTTTTTGGTTAAAAATAAACAAAAATCAGATATTGAGCAAGTACTGTACATAAACATTTAAAATTCAAAACCGTCTCGGTAAGATTATAGTAATAATGCATCATTTCAGCTGTCGAGACGGATTTTTAAGTGCAGTTAAAGATAAGTATGAAATTTAACCCACAAGTTTGTGTTTCAACAGAGATGGCGATAGAGAGGCCAAAGTTGAAGTACACTTCAAACTAAAAAGTGGAACAATTTAGTCCCCAACAGTAATAAAGTAGTACACTTACAAGTATACTTCTACTAGTACTTACTAAATAAACGTAAAAATTAGGGTTGTGCAACGATTAATCATGATTAATCGCATCCAGATTAAAAGTTTGTGTTTACATAATATATGTCTGTGTACTCTACATATTAATTTTCTATTTATGACAATTAATCGTTGTAAAGCCCTAGTAAAAAGTACTTAAACTTGCTTGATTATACTAGAAGTATGCTTATTTTTGTACACTCTCAAAAGTGTTCATTTTTAACACATCGTGTGTTATTTTGTGTTGATTATGTGTTAAATAAAAGGGGTAACACAACAAGTATATGGAATAGACACAAACATATGCAGACAGATATACTGTAGCTCAGAATAAATGAAATGAACAAATAGTAGTCTTAATAAAGAGTCGCACAGCCGCAAGTTTAATACTTTACATTACTAAACCACTACTCACTGCAATCTTGTAATTTACACGTATCCATACTACATATGATATAAAACAAAGCTTTGTAAGTCAACTGGTAGATCATTGCGTTAGCAGCGTGTGGGTTTGATTCCCAGGGAACTCACAAATGCTTGAATACACTTAATAGCTCGAATGCACTTCGAGTCATTTTGGATAAAAGCGTCTGTCAAATGCACAAATGCTAATGTACATAGAACAATACAAAAATCATTTCAAGTCAATGATCATTTTCACAAAACTGTTCGTTTACACTACTATGACAAATATGTTGCGTGTGCATTAAGCCCATGAGGATTCCGGTCTCTATCCACACACACACACACACACACACATGTGGCGGTGTCTTTGTTGCAGAAGCCGTTCTGTGTGATAATGCCATTGTGTTGACGCATCTAATGACGCCTGTTGGTGTGTTACAAAGGCAGCACAAGGTCATTAAGAGTGTGTGTGTGTGTGTGTGTGTGTGTGTGTGTACGTGTGCGAGCGAGATAATAAAAGCAGCACGCGGGTCATTAGGAGTGTGTGTTCAGTTGGTTCCCATGCTCGCATCTAAAGCTGGACAGCAGGGCCGGGCTCACACACACACATTATGGCACACGCCTGTTGACTGATGCACAAAAAAAGTGTGTGACATTAACGTGGCCCGGTGCCCCTCGACACACCCTCTGGCTTTTCTCAGCCCCCCACCCGTATTCTCCCTTTTCTTTCTTTTGGCAATCTCTCTCTATCCGTCCGTCCCTCCCCAGCTTAGAGGCCTGTGTTTCATTGAGACTTTTCCCCTTCTAATCATTTTTACCCATCAGATGATCCGGCCCCTGTTTCACACGCAGACTATAAAGATAGAGTCCTCCCCCCTACACGCACACACACACACTCACGCTGCTGGTCCTTAGGGAAGCCATTCGAAGCTTTGTGTTTAGAGACACATCTGCGTCAATACTCGTGGCCGAGCTTGTACACACACACACAAACATTGGGAATCTTACAAAAATATGTTCAGGTCATACTTCGGCCCAAAATCGAAAGAACGAGTTAATTAGATTTGGCATGAAAAGCGTATTTTGCGGTTTTGCTTTGAGACTTTGACAAGAAAAATCTGGGTGTTAACTACACATCATGCATACATAATTCACAATTCAAATGTTTTTTTTTTCAGAATATCTGAAGGATCCTAAATTTTCGTAACGCAAAATATTTCCTTTGCTTTTCAGTGGTTTTAGGATGAAGTGTGACCAGATTCCTTAAAGGTTTTGTAAGAACATGTCCACACTTGTGCACACTAACACTATCACACACACACACACACACACACTGATAAGCTTTTAATAGATTCGGAAAATCTTTATTGTCCACACATGTGGAAATTCGTTTTCAGCCTCACAATAACACACACCACAAATACATAGATATAGATATTAGAATTGATGGTTCACTCAAAAAATAACAATTCTGTCACATTTATTCAAAACCTGTATACTCTTTCCTCTGTAAAACACACAAGTAGATATTTCGAGAATTGTCTCAGTGGTTTTGTGTCCATACAACGGGAGTCAATGCGAGCCAATATTGTTTGGTTATCAACGTTTTTCTAAATATCTTCTTTTGTGTCCTGCAGAATAAAGAAAGTCACACAGGTTTGGAATGGCATGAGGGTGAGTAAATAATGAACACATTTTCATTTTTGGTTACACTAAGTCAATATATGTGCGAGAGGTGTGTGTTTATGTGTGTACGTGTAAGCGTCGGTAGCAGTGCTTATCTGGTCATAATCTGACGGGTGTTTGATGGACTCAACAAATGTGTTTCAGCCTCTGTGTGTGTGTGTTGATCAGGGGCGCAAGGATCCTTTGATGCCGTGATATACGCGTGTGTGTGTGTGTGTGTGTGTGTGTGTGTGTGTGAGGGCGGCTGCCAGGGTCAGCTCTGTCCTGGGAAAGTTGAGCTCTCCATTTAAATCAGCACATAGTGGGACCTTCTGGTGGCTGCGCGAGCGGACGGGTGGACAGATGGTACCAGCTCATAGCTGCAGATTCACTGCGAACTCAACCCGCATTTAGAGAGAGAGAGAGATGGGGAGGGGTAAGGAGGAGCAATTTACCAATTAATCAGATAAATAGAGACATTTTTACTATAATTACTGAAACACTTTTTTTGAAAAAGATGTCATCATACGCTCCTAGCATCACCAAATGAAATAAAACACTAAATAATCGCCAACATTTTCAAACAGGTTATCTGAATGCTCCCTCAACAAAAAATATTATTTTTGATACTGGTTGAACACAATGGGTTACGGAAACCAAACCACCTGTCATTTAACTCATTCTAAAATTCTGGTACAAAACAACAATCTGTAGCATCCGGACACCCCACAACACATCTGGCCAACAGGTTTCCACAACAACATCAGCTTCATCATCATTTCCCTGGGCAGAAATGCCAAGCCAGGTCTCTCACATCACCACTCCCACGTGACATCCTCCATCCTTCACATCATTTATCACTTGACCTCATATTTAAACCAAGAGATATTTGTGGGCTGTCATTTCTCATGTTAATCTTTCACTGTCACTCGAGCACTACCTGAGGATGTTCTCTTATAAAACGTACTTTCATCTACACACAAACTTAAGTTGAAATACATCTACAATTCAAATATAACGACAACGAAAGAATCAAAAATACGTATTTAACTCCTAAGAGAGAAATATCCTCCAGTTCTGAGATAAGAAGTGACGGGGGTCACAGCGCGCATGTGTCGTGGATTAATCCGTTTACGGCAGTAGATGCGCCTCTGTCAATCAAGCAGATCGGGGAGCGCGCGCGAACTTGAGAGAGCTAGAGAGAACGCAGCAGGTGCGCGCGGGGTTTCAAACATTTATAGCGTATTACAGTTAAATAAATTGTATTTAAGAAATCATGTAAGGAATAGTCTCGACAAAGTCGCGTTTAGTTACGGGGAAACGCAATGCCATCGCGGGATGAGAATGAACCTGTGAATGAAGACGGCGGCGCGCCTCCGGTTCCACCGAGAGCGACTCTTCTGCGGGACGCGCGGGCACCCGTGCCCGTACCTGTGCACAAGGTGAAGTGTGTGCTGGTCGGGGATGGGGCTGTGGGTAAAACCAGTCTGGTCATCAGCTACACGACAAACGGTTATCCGGCTGAACACATCCCCACTGCCTTCGATCACTTTACAGGTAAGACGCACGTGCTTGTATAGGTTTCATATGTGTAAACTATGGCACTGTTTTTGGGCAGTCAATTCGTTTTTATTGTGTAAGATGAAAATGTTCAGGATGACACGCGTAATCTATAACGTAAGTAAAACTGATTACGTTACAGTTATGTGCGTAGCATGTCACGTGACATTATTTTATGGGAAAATGTTATCACAGACCGACAGACCGTTGCTGGCAAATTTAAGTTTTCCCCAATATAAAATTGGATATAACTGCATATTAAACAAAAAAGGAATTAAAAATATAAATACTTTAACAATTTTAAATGATTCCGTTGATGTGAGAGATTTCATGCTAAACCTGCATAGAATTTAGTTGTGAAACGTGTGTTGTTGTTAACACGTTATATTGAGGTTTTGTCATAACTTTTTTGACCAAATGGATTAATTAAGAATAAATTAATAAATATTTTAAATATATATAAACATATTTCTCTGTGGCAGCTAAAGTTGTGGTGGATGGGAGACCAGTTCAACTTCAACTGTGTGACATGGCAGGACAGGTGGGTAAACTCTCTCTCTCTCTCTCTCTCTCTCTCTCTCTCTCTCTCTCTCTCTCTCCATCTATCTATCTATCTGCTCTATTGATGGATGGACATACATTTCACATCCTCTCTGTGCTTTGAATGACAGCAATGGGGGGCAGTGGACCAGCGTTTAAATGTAAGCAGGACATGAGATGAGCGCCACCTAGTGTTAGAATTACATGTCTTTATTAAGACTTGTGTTAGTCATTGTGAGTGACAGTGAATCTGTGTTGAGCACACTGTGTACTACTATAATAGTGGTGTCTTGTGTTATGAATAACAAAAAAAGTAAATTTTTATCACATACTTTTTTCTCTCCTGTTCAACAGGATGAGTTTGATCGCCTCCGTCCGCTCTGTTACCGTGACGCTGACGTCTTCC
The DNA here is from genome assembly GCF_024868665.1 of Triplophysa rosa. NCBI lineage: Eukaryota > Metazoa > Chordata > Actinopteri > Cypriniformes > Nemacheilidae > Triplophysa > Triplophysa rosa. Next base: position 29,599,114 of record NC_079893.1, on the reverse strand, counting down.
TGCTCTGTTACAGCGTGGTCCTCCCAGTCTCCTTTAAGAACATCACAGACCGCTGGGCTCCGGAAGTCTGTCGTCTCTGTCCAGGAGTTCCCATGATCCTCGTGGGCACCCAGTGTGATTTACGTGAGGATGTGCAGATATTGATCACACTCGCTGACGAGCAGGAGAAACCGGTCAGCACTGATGAAGGCCTCCTGCGCGCCCGCAGCATCGGCGCAGTGGCGTTTGCCGAATGTTCAGCGTTGACGCAGAAGAACCTGAAAGAGGTGTTTGATGCCGCCATCGTGGCGAACATGCGGCATGCTGAGGAGGGGGCGTGGCTGAGGAGAGAAACTTTAAGAGACAAAACACCAGATAAAATCAAACAGCTCTCTGAAACATGGTGGAGAAAATTGAGCTGTTTGGTGTGACACCAGTGAACTTTGCTGATGGGAGACAAACATTTCAATTCTTTGTTGCCTTTGTTTGTACAGTAATTTACAAGACATTCGGCTCACAGAACAAAAAAGCTTCTTAAATAGTGATCCCATCTCAATTTGCAAGACATGTTAGATATTGTTAACATTCTTTAAAAGCGTGTGCTATTCAGAGACCTTAAAAATAGGAGATTGCTATTTATATAAAGAGTTTTCTAGTAATATAGAATATATTCATTTATTTATTTTTTTAGGGGTGAATGGGTAGGACCTTATTTAGCCTCACCTGTCATTTGTTGTTCTTGGTTCTGTAGACGTGCGTTTGGATGACGCAGGATTGTTTGTGTCAGATTGGCCCAGTACCTTGCTTTCAGGATTAATTTATCCTGCGGACAGATTGAAGATCAAGACTAGACAACATGAGGACCCAAAGCCTGCGTAACACCTGTTGTTCTATAGACCACTTTACGGCCGACGTCACGCTTACGTCACGGCATTAGCTGGAGGTGGCCAATACAAACCAGCACAGATTCAGCTACATAAGGAGTTTAAAATATCATCTTGTTGTGTTGTTTAGTGCCACAATCGACAGAAAACAGCATCCTATTTGATATTTTAACACACACCTGCTGCCATTTCCAAACAAAAACACTGACGACTGCTGTAGTTAAACACAATAAAACGATCATATGTTTCACTTCAGATTAAAACTACTGTCTTTTGTTGGTGTGGATCATGATTTGTGTCTAAAAATGTCTCACGTATGCCCGCGTCAGAAATTAATTTCTGCTGTGAAGTTCGTGCAAGACAGTTGCTTACATGAAGTTATCAATCTAAATGTAATTTTGATATTTTTGCATCCATCTTTTGAAATCTTGATAATATAATACTGATTTCTGTAATTTTACCAAACAAGATGAAATAGTTTTACCACACAACACGATTATAACACAGAACATGTACTCATATTTGTACTGTTGTTTTCCCAACAAATTTGATGGGAAATCACTTTCTGGAGAAAGAAATAGCCTTTTTGAGTTAAAAGATGTAAGACATAACGGACACAGGAACAAGCTACTTGGTTACCGATTAAAACTGTTGAAAACCACTTGGATTTTTTTGTTGAAAAAATGAAAGGTCTCCGCTTAGATGGCCCAGTCAAAGGCCTCTATGGCCCTAAAGCCTGTAATTGGAGTTCGTTTGTTTGAATCAGCCCTTTACGCTTTTGTCTGCTGTATAATGAAAGATAAGGACTTTGAACAAGCAGACATTATTACCGATATCGCAGAATAACAAATACATTCACAATGACGCTTGCATACACTTCAAGCGAGTGGAACACAATCGAGTTAGTCTGTCTGCATTTTATCAAACAAATTCATAAATTATTCTACAGTAATAAGTCATTATGTGAAATTATCTATGAAGATTACTCCGTTTTTAGTCAGTTTTAAAGATCATGTTTTTTATTGTGCATTCCAAGTAATATCAATCAAACTACAGCTGGTAATTGTTTTTATTAAGAAAGAAAATAAAAAACACAATAATTTGTGTTTATTTGTAGCCTAATGTGTTTTTGGAAAGTTCATTGCACATCTGTGATCAGTGCTCGTGCTCGTGGTTGTGATTGGACCTGACCTCAGCATCTGATCCGGGATCATGTTAGAGCAACAGATCGACTTCTGTGCTGTAGCCGTACACGTAATGAGACGAGACAGAAGCCACCTGTGGGAATTAAGCAGGCAGATGGTGACTGGTTTCCCCTCGCAGGACGTCTTGACCGCAGCTCCCACCTGCTGCAGAAATCACACAGAAACACCAGCACAACAACAGGCTGAGAGCTGCTAAAGACCTGCCACCTGTGTGTGTGTGTGTGTGTGTGTGTGCGTGCGTGCGTGCGTGCGTGCGGAGATAATAAACCAGACATGTGCGTGTGCGTGTGTGTGTGTGTGTGTGTGTGTGTGTGTGTGCGCGCGCGTGTGTGTGTGTGCGCGCGCGTGTGTGTGTGACCGTTAATCCAGACGTGAATTAAAATCACACACTAGACAGCAGTTTGAGAACTTTTAAACTGACGCTAATTGCTTCTAATTACTTGCGTTTCAAATGACACAATGGCTCATTTGTTAAAATGGCCCTTAAAAATAAAAAGGTGTTATAACAAGTGTTTTGCAGCAAAGCCACAGCAGGACCATTTTTGGTTCTCCAAAGAACCTTAGTTAAAAGTTCTTAAAAAATGTTGAAAGTTCCTTTTAAACAGGTGAAAATAGCCAATATAATATTTTGTAAACAATAGGTGCAAAAATGCCAATTTATCTAAGAAATGTACTGTCTAGAGGTTATTTCGTGGATACAATTTGGAAATCCTCTACATTTTGAGATGGAACTCCATTACCCCTTGTAGTGTTGTAGTTGAGACCAGCTCATTCGAGTCCGAGTAAAGACCGAGTCCAGAGAGGGTCGAGTCCGAGGCAAGTCCGAGTCCTGGACAAGAGGTCTGAGACAAGACCTATAGAAATCTTCAAGACTATGTTAAATGTTTGGTGGAAACAATAAAACTGGCACCGAGCTCATAGAGTGCATTAACTATACCATGGCATGTACTGTACACTGTGTTTTATTTACTTAGACTGATATTAGTTTAAAAATATTATTAGTTGAGGGAAAAAAAGGCCACATAGTAAGTGTTGTAACGGTAATTTTATTACAATTATGACTTCCCCCTGACCAAAGATATGTCTAAAAGACGTCTTTTCTGCATCTCTCGATGTTTATGACGTTTTCTGAACGTCTGATATTGACGTACAGGGGACCTTTGTACAATGTAAAAACTGGTTCAAATCTGGAGTTTATCAGACTACTTTCAGTTTTCACATGGAAATAAATTAAATGAGACTCTGAGTTGAATGATTTGAATGCAGTAAGATAGCAAAGCAACCATTAAAATAATGATAATTGCTTTAAATCAATATCAGTTTTGTACCCAAAATAGTCACCATTATTGTGATCAGTGTTTTTCTCTTGATGTCTTTGTGTGTTAAAGTGGTTTAGCAGATTGTGAATATATTAATTCCTAAAAAATCACAGTATCGAAACACAAATCCACAGAGCTGACACATTAATAAACCAAACTCAATTATTAACAGTGATCCAAACAACTTCAAATTGTATACATTACCATTCAGAAGTAATCATTTCTTTGCCACAACTAATGTATTTTAACACAGTTATGGCTGAAGGAAACCTGATTTAACATTAAAATAGAAGAGCCAAGAGCTCAACTAAAGCTAAAAAAGATCACAATAATGGTGATTTTTGCAGGTACAAAATACTGATTCAATGCAATGAACATTGACAAATCATCCATTTTTAACCTTGATTCAATGGTTGCTTGCTATCTTACTGCATTCAAATCATTCAGCTCAGTTTATTTCAAAGAGTCTCGCTTCATTTATTTCCATGTGTAAATTGAAACTAGTCCGATAAACTCGAAATTTCAACCAGTTTTTACTTTGTACAGACTGGACATCAATATTAGACAATCAGGAGACGCCATGAAAAGCCGTAGAAACAACTTTCATTTTTGGCTCATAGGGACGTCTTTTCAATGTATTTAATATTTTTGATGGACTCAGGCATCCAACTCCAAACATGTTCGAGACCGAGTCAAAATGCACACAAGTCCATGACAAGACCAAGACCATTAAAATAGGGTCTCAAGACCGAGTCTCGAGACTTCAACACTGCCTTGAAATTCACAGCGATGCAAAAGAAAAAACATTTTTGGTTCCACAAAGAACCATTCAGACAAAGGTTCCTCTCTTTCTTACTTTTTTACAATCTGAAGAACCTTTTTTTGCCACAAAGAACCTTTTTTGAAACAGAAGGCCAAGGTTCTTCAAGTGTTAAAGGTTCTTTATGGAACCAAAAGGTTCTTCAATGGCATCAAAGAACCTTTTGAAGCCCCCCTTTTTTAAGAGTGCACACAGCCGTCGGCCAAAGAGCCTTCAGGAAACTTTATTTCGTAGGTTTCACCTGTAGAGGGCGACGTTGAGTTAAATCTTGTAACTCATGGTAAACCCGCTGAACAAGAGTTCTCTGATAGTGGAGACAGGCTGGATCTCCATGTTTTAAATTACCAATAGTCTTTAGTTCCTTACTATATTGTTGATAAAAAATACAGTTTACCTTTAAATAATCAGCTGTCTCAACTCATTCCAGTCAAGAAGGGGGGCTGGTGGAAACTAAGGGTTAATAGTCTTAATACACAGTAACCCAACCTTCCAGAATCCCTGTTATTTAAAAAAGTTTGTTATTGTAAAGAGAAAGGTAAGAAAGAGGGGTAAGTTGCTTATCAGCCCTTCAAAAGTTTGTAATCACTTGATGCATTTTTTATATTAATTTTTAATTTGAAGGCATACGTCTGAATGTTTGAGATAAGTTATGTGGAGAAGAATATAACTGTGACTTGTCATAATACATTGGACTGATGAACAATTTTGAAAATAAAATGATAGAGTGGTAAAAAGTGGATTATAACTTGATGCAAAAACAGTTTGAACATTGCTCTGCTCAGAATTGGGCTTTCCAAAATGTGGGGAAAATATTAAGAAAATAATGAGAAGTGATCCTAAACTTTGGACATGTGTAGTGAATCTATGCAAATACACGTTAGATAAAAAATCGAATAAAAATATACTTCGATTGATTTGTGTCGGATGATGGAACGGCTCCGTTGCTATGTCAAGCCGTTCTGACAGCTGTGATCACGCGTAATGCGCACTGGCGCGAGACAACTCACAGCTGGCCCACAGGTGCGCAGCGCTAAGACACGCGGCTCCATGCAGGCGGGACCCGTGTGATGTACACTAAAGTGCTTCAGATCTGGATAGACAGCGGCTGACACACGTTTAGCACATGTGGAATAACGTCAGAGGGTCGACACAACAGCTGCTGTCATCTCTAATCTGGGTTTCTCCATCTGCAACAGTTGCTTCATGTTTGAATAATGCAAGTTCTTATTTACTTATACTAAATTTGAGATGCTTCATGCCGTAGAAAAAAACATTTGTTGTTGATTTAACTCTTTCTATAAGGCATCAGTCTTGCAGCAGATCTAAAACATTCCTTCATATGCAGTTGTAATTGTGCATTGGTAACCTGATTACAGAAGATTACAGACCCTTCCTAGCGGATGGTGGAGATCAGAAAAGACAGGTGTGCTACAGAAGCAGCTGTTCAACTGGTGTCTGGTTAATGGTCTTTGTAAACATCTCCCACGATCCGCTGAGTAATGAAGGAGATGAAGGAGATTTAACACACGTGTCTTAGGTTTCCAACTTCTGAGCTCTTAAAAAACTCACAGATGTACCACAAACAGCTTCTGTTGTGATAACAATCAATAAAAGTACTGCGTAAACACATTAGCAAGACAAACAGGGAACAGTGTTTTGGTGATGCACACTTTCTGGCACGGCTCAAACTAAAACACACGCTTCTGTCCTGTGTGTATCACAGACGTGCAGCTGTCAGTGAGATTAGACAGTTAGCAGGTGTCTATTTATAGTGTTGGTTAAACGGATCTCAATGGCATGTTAGCAGCTCTCATCTTGGTCTTTAATAGCCAATAACAAAACAAAGACTTACACGACATCATCCAGACCTGTGTGCTGTCTGTCAGCGTGGCCAGACTGAACCGCAGCTGGTCTCAGATGTAGAAAGACACTTTGGCACAGTGCCGTGGATGGCTGTCATGGTCTAAATACGGCACCTGGCAGTTTAGATGTTGGGTAATAGCTGGACTGATTGGGGGAAGAACTGTTTCAATGTGAACAGTTCAGCCAAAAATAAAAATGTTGTATGTAGTAACAGATTTTTAATGAATATTGCGATAAGATGTGTGAACCGATCATTTCAAGGGCACCGGATGTTACTCAAACATAGTTTATTCACAGCAAAGCATTCAGTGTTTTTTGTGTCTTGCAGATGAAAATATATCTACCTGCGCATGTTCTCATGTACAAATACAGTGGTTTAAAATGTAAACATTGCTAGAAAATAAACAGGTCAATACAGCATATTCCATTCAAGAGTGTCATTGTGAGTAACGATAAACAAGTTTCCATTGTGAAACTGCAAGCAAGAAAATAACAAATAAATAGACGATTCATACAAAAGTCCAGATGCTAAGCTATTTAAAAATGAAAATTCTGCCATCATTTATTACCACCTTTATAAACTCATATAATTAGCTTTTCTTGATTCCTTGAAACTTTTTAATGAATCTGTTGATATAATTCATAAAACCAGTCTAAATGATTCAACAAATGCGACTGACCCAGTCAGGGTTACTAAGGCAATCTGGAATAATAAAGCTGGAAAGGCTCTCATTAATTGTAATTGGATGAAAAAGACATTTTGGAATAACATGGTGAGAAAATGATGACAGAATTAAATTTTGGGGTGAACTGTCCCTTAAGACCAAAACAATGTGTGAGGTTTATATAAAGCGTCAAGACTCGTTCAAAGCAAATCCAGTGCAGATCAGAAACATTTGAAACACAGAATAAATAAAGCAAAATATATACAGGTGCCCCACTACCCCACATTATGCATTTTCATTCAGATGTCTAACAATCTTTAAAAGAATATACAGTGTAACAAATAAACTTGATGCATTATAATGCAGACAGTTGCAATGTCTGGTATAATCACATTCAGAAACAAGAATCAAGTGATTGCCTTCATCTAGCCCTCAGTTTGAAAGAAAAGTGATTTACTGGTGATAACTGGTGAGGCAAATGTGAAAGAATTCTCCTCCTTACAAAATACGTTTCACATTACACGTTGACTTTGAAACAGCACTGCACTTCTAACAGCTTTCAAACACAACTCATTGGTCATGTAACCAAATAAACACAAACCAAACATCAATCACATTAAAACATTTAAAGCAATGGAACGCAATGATTTAGACTGTTACAAATGTGCTCGGGTCTTGTCTCTCTGTTAATTGTTTGGTCCACTTATTATTAAATCTGTTTCAAACAAGCAAAAAACGACAAATAAAAACGAATTAGGATTTTTCTATACTTTATACTAGCCTATATTATGAATTTTCCTTGATGCCTAAAATGTATCAAATTATTTGCCAGGAGGATAAGAAACAAACTTGTCAATTTGTTTTGTTTTAAATATTTTAAGTGGGACATCAGATAAAAATTGAGATTAGAAAAATGATCAAATATAGAACTGGAAATAAAATGTAACAAAAATGTGAACAGAAGCAAGATATGAATATTTAATGTATGAAAATACATCACAATACCCAATGTGTTTCGGTTCAAGATTAAAATGTTTGGTCCTTCTATGCATTCATGAGAAAGTGACTAGCCGTTCTCCAAAAAATATGCAATTATCGTTATTTTAATGAGTAATTTATTATACATTTCATATTTTCCTTCTCTTATCATATTTATAGACGGTTTCAAAGTGACAACATAAACAAACGTTGCCTGACCCACAGTTAACTTCCGGTACACATTCACAAACAATATGTGAGTGGCTGTAGATTATTTCTGATAACAAGCAAAAGAAACAGAGAAGAACCGTTGGATGGCTAAACTTGCTCTCTAATATTTTGAACCTAGACTGCGATACCAAGCTCAACCGCTAGATGTCAATGTACCATGCGGTTTCTTAATAATAATAATTGTTTAATTAATACAATGAACATACAACAAATCTTTATTTAATACAATTATTATACAGTAAAATAATAATATAAATGAATATTACCATACATTAAATAAAATATAAATAGTTACATATTAGACACTAGCCAAACACAAACCGGAAGTCCACTGGGGGTCAGTCAGGGTGCGCGTCCGATGAAACGGTCTATACAAATATAAGAATCCTTCAGGGACTGCCCATCTGAATAACTGTTTTAAAATCATTCTGTAGTGCTGGTTTGAGATCTGTTACCTGAATTCCTCACATCCTCAATTATAGTCTAAAGGCGAAACTGATCCTGGATCAGTCGTCTACCTAAGTCGAGCAGAGAAGCATCGCATGTACTCGGTCATCCATCGTCCATCCCCAATGCTCAGCTGTGAGCGGCGACACTTCTCCAGGTCAGCAGACCTCGCCCTACGCTGATCTGATCCTCTCCCGCGCTTTTCGGACTCCCGTCTCGTCTGCACACCCACGTCAGCCCGGTGAACCTGCATCAAAAAGATTTGAGTCTTATTTTGAGTTCCATAGAATTCATATGACAGAATTTGAACTATTTTTTTAACGTCCAAAGATCTATCATGTCACGTTAACCTATTAAACCTTGGTACACTAGAGAAGGTAATCTAGCTCTAGCTACGGGATATTACTTCACAACGCTGAATAATTCACCTCTTCCACATGCCGTGTCAGATATCGGATGGAGTTTCATTTCATCGATTCGCACACCACAGTTTAGTCACACCAGGTTTCCCTTGCGGTTACACTTCAAAATTTCCCTCCATGTATAATTGATTTACATCTTGTCTGTTACAGACATGTTCGTGTTCCTTCCAGCTAATAGCGGCACCATTTCTAGATTCTATTTAGACTGGTTGAACCATACCCTGATAGCACACATACATCTGGTTTACGTCTATTTGACGTCTGCATTTACATCTGCAAGACATCTACAATACATCGTTTGCTCATCTGCAATACGTCTCGGAGATGTCTGCTGTCAGACGTCATATAGACATCTAGAAGATGTCTGTAAGATGTTTATGATTTACATAATGGATGTACAACAGCTCTTTCTAAGATGTTTAGCAGATGCTTTTAAGCAGCAGATCTCCAGATCTTTAGCAGACGTATTACAGACGTTCAGACGTCTCCGAGACGTATTGCAGATGAGCAAACTATGTATTTAAGATGTCTTGCAGATGTAAATGCAGACGTCAAATAGACGTAAACCAGATGGATTGTGCTATCTGGGTACACGGTTTCGTCCGGTTCTAGATTTCATTCTCAACATATGATACACACAGAAAGTCTGGGTTCCAGTCCTCACCTCTCCAGCGGACACAGACGCTCTCATGTTTGGTGTCTGTCTGTTCCTGGTCTCAATATGATTTTCTGCCCAGTCGTGCCGGATAAAAGAGCGTCTGTTCTCACAGTTGGACGTCCGCTGGTTGGTATTGCCAGGCGGTTGGCTCTTCGCTCTGGATGACTTTCTCAACGCGGATAGATGTGATGTATCACTGTCCAGGTCCTTATCAGGATAGCGTGGTTCTAAACGAGTTGTTCGCTGTCTGGGACGGCGTTTTGGAATGGATTCCGATGGTCCGTTGGCAGTTTTAAAACCGTTTTCTTTGATGAAAGGCAAAGAAAACCGAAACATGTAATAACATGCCATTTTCCACAATGAAATCACACCATAATAACAGTGCACTAATTTACCCCAAAATGTTTCAGTCAACCAGCAAGTGGAAAAATGATGATGGCATGTTCACATAATATGTTAACCTACCCAAAGGAGGCAAGCCGTCCACAGTACTAGCATCCGTATGAATGTCACCATTCACTTGTGGCTTCAAGGAGTTCAGAACCTCGGCTTTCTCGTTCCTAGACTCTGAAGATGATGTGTGATGCTTGCCGTTCGACACATCTACCTCATTCAGCTTCGGACTGGACCGTCCGCTCGACTCGGACCCGCTGTCCCAGCCATCCACGAACAGCGGTCTGTGTGTTTGTTCCATCACCCGCCGGCTCAGCCTGTATTTCAAGGAGTCCTCGTAACATTTCGAGAACGTCTCCCACTTCGGATCCCGGAACTTCTTCATGTATTCCGTATTCCGGACCTTCCCGAACACGATGCTGTTATTGCCAGACATTTGGCCCCGGTTGAATTAGTGACCTAAATGATAAACAGAAGACAATGTAATACCACACGCATAATAAAGCAGGCATGCCAATGCACCTGTGCCTACTTGACTCTTAGTCACCATTTGTTGCAATGCTCCTGGTAGCATACATTAGTAGTATACTTCGTAGTATACACATACCAACGATATTCGCAGTGTAAATCGATCGACAGCCTTACCTTATATGAAGGGATGTGTTTTGTTATTCTCGTTTTCCGGAGTAGGTTACAACCCTGCGCTTACATTATTTATTTATATTGTTTACATAATACATAAGCCGATGCCCTATCCTTAAAACGGACATTTGCTTAGGTTTGCTTTTAAACAGGTTTATCCTGTGATTCACACAATGAGACGATGTTGCGTCTTAATATGACGTCTTGTTATTGCGAGTATTTTTACGCATGATATCATAATTCAATAACATAAATAAAAACATCATCATTTCTGAGGGAAATCACCGATCGACAAATGTATTAACGTTAAGTGAAACCAGTTGGTTACAGAGTCATCGCAGTATGTTTACAGGTCTCTCTTTACCTGTTCTCAGTATGTAGGTAAATATTGACGTATACAGTAAATATAAGCGCTTACCCACTCAGCGTTTTTTCAACGCTTATGTTAGAGAAGGAAGGGGAGCATCTTTATTTGTATATCCGTATCAGTCTCCTATACATCTGCACATTTTTCGACTGCTGCGTACTAGAAAAACAACCCTCCCCATACCTTATATTACGACTGATATTACAGCGTCCGTGATTTACAGTGCGCATGCGCCCATCATCATACTAGGACTGAGGCGAAGCCAGTTCAGCGTCTGACAACCTACTTTGCTCCCGTGGGTCATTACGTGTTATTTCTTTAAATATTCTTTAATCTTATTTCACAATTTTGTTGTATTTGGGAAATGGCATATTATTCGTATAGTAATAGAGGTAACGCACATTTCCTGTCATTACAAGCATTTATTCAACGCACGAGCAGTGACTTCCTCTCTACCTGAGGAAAAGAAGCGGGAATATATTACCTCATACAAAAGGCAGTTTTAACAAATAAAAAACGGATCCCCGCATGCTTTCTTCTGTTGTCTAAAGTTAAAGTTATGAATGTGAACAGTATTTTCGTTTGTTACAAACAGTTGTGGGGGGGGGGGGGATTCAGTAGTATGAAGGTGTAAAGAATTAGGTTATATTATTGTTAAATTTCCCTTTACTTAGACTGTTTTAAAAGTGTAACTTGTACAATTTAAAATACTACTAGATTCTGAGCTAAAGATGAAAAAACGGTATAGTATAACTAGTAAATTGTAGTATTATATGGTAAATTGATCAACTGTATTACAAACTGTAGTTTACAGTACTATAATATTTACTATACTAAGGTTCAAAAACGTAATAATTTTTTTGTTATTTAATAATAAAAGAATTCCACTACAGTTTACTACTAAATAGTATAATTACTATAGTATTCTGTAGTATTAGCTATAGTAAATAGACTTTAATATTCACTATACTTTTACCACAGTTTACTAAGTACTAGAATATTTCTTCATGTGGATCGTTATAGTTATATAGTCCAGCTACGCACCGTTAATTTTCTCATGCAAACTCAACAACCATTAAAGTCCCGGATGGTTTATAGTTGTTGGATTACAGACATAACAAGACCCAATTCAATGTTATACACTTGTAAAAGTGGTTGTGTAAATATTATTTTCTCAGTCTGAGTATGTGGCGTGGCTTACAGTACTGTCTTACGCAAACAGCTACAAGAACAACACTCACTGGAATAAAATATTGACTGACAACTACCATGTTTAAAAACAGATTTCAGCATTTTTATTAGTCTGCTGGTGTGTGATTTGTGTTGGTCTTTGATTGGACAGGGCGTACGTATGGCAAAACGTCACAGGGTTCTCGGGGTAGGGTCCTAAGCTATGGAAGTCTGTAATAAATACATTTTTGTGCAACAGCGGACGCTTGGTATTTCTCCCTTGACGTAGGCATCTTTGTCCCATGTTTTGAACTGCTTGCTCCTACATCAAGCAATTGTAAAAGTGTCATTACACAAATAACAACTGTAGAAAACTGTCCTGAATAGTCCACAGGAGCAACGTAACCTCGCTTGGTTCCTGAGCAGGAGGCAGCCGTAACGTGGTAGGCCGAGCCGGGCGCTTAGAAGCACTTGCGGTGGACGATGCTGGGGCCGGCCTCATCATATTCTTGCTTGGTGATCCACATCTGCTGGAAGGTGGACAGGGAAGCCAGGATGGAACCGCCGATCCATACGGAGTACTTGCGCTCAGGGGGAGCAATGATCTACAGAGAATCAGAGAATAATAATTTTTACTTAAATTACTAGGCGTTGTATTGTAAGTCTTGGATTTCTGTATTATTGACCCCGTTACCTTAATCTTCATTGTGCTGGGAGCCAGGGCTGTGATCTCTTTCTGCATACGGTCAGCGATACCGGGGTACATTGTGGTACCACCAGACAGGACGTTGTTGGCATAAAGGTCTTTCCTGATGTCAATATCACACTTCATGATGCTGTTGTAGGCGGTCTCATGAATGCCGGCAGACTCCATACCTTTGTAAGTGTTACATGACATTTAAAAACTAAAATACTCACAAGACTTTAATGTAATAAAATGGCAACACACAACTAGGGTTTGTTTTCAGACATACCAATGAAGGAAGGCTGGAAGAGGGTCTCAGGGCAACGGAAACGTTCGTTACCAATGGTGATAACTTGACCGTCAGGAAGCTCGTAGCTCTTCTCAAGGGACGAAGAGGAGGCTGCGGTGGCCATCTCGTTCTCGAAGTCCAGTGCGACATAGCACAGCTTCTCCTTGATGTCACGCACAATCTCACGCTCGGCTACGTTGGACACCACATCAAAAGTGTGTTAACTTTGTACTACATATACGTATGTACTACGCAAGTCAGTAGAAATTAACTAGCTACACACCTGTTGTCACAAAAGAGTATCCACGCTCAGTCAGAATCTTCATCAGGTAGTCTGTCAGGTCACGGCCAGCCAAGTCCAAACGCATGATGGCGTGGGGCAGAGCGTAACCCTCATAAATGGGCACATTGTGGGTCACACCATCACCAGAATCCAGTACAATACCTAAAACCAGCGAGGAACAAAAAATCAGTCAGCTAGAGCAAACCAAAAGGTACATACGCATTTCTTAACACAATAAAAATGCTTAGCTACACATTTATAATCATAATTGTGTTGAATTCTATCCTTTGCAGAATTAGGCAAGCACACAGGGGGATGTCTTACCGGTGGTACGTCCAGAAGCGTACAGGGACAGGACAGCCTGGATGGCCACGTACATGGCGGGGACGTTGAAGGTCTCAAACATGATCTGAGTCATCTTCTCACGGTTAGCCTTGGGGTTCAAGGGGGCCTCTGTGAGCAGGGTGGGGTGCTCCTCAGGGGCAACGCGGAGCTCGTTGTAGAAGGTGTGGTGCCAGATCTTTTCCATGTCATCCCAGTTGGTGATGATGCCGTGCTCGATGGGGTACTTCAGGGTAAGGATACCTCTCTTGCTCTGAGCCTCGTCTCCAACGTAGGAGTCTTTCTGACCCATGCCAACCATCACACCCTGGAGAATAGAGCAAAGAGATCTATGTTTATCGCAAGGCAACCTATAAAACGGTCTGCCTTTTTCACCACTAAATATATTTAAAAAAAAAGAGAATATCTGTCTGTACCTGGTGACGAGGGCGACCGACGATGGAAGGGAAGACAGCCCTGGGGGCGTCATCACCGGCAAAGCCAGCTTTCACCAGACCTGAGCCGTTGTCGCACACCAAAGCTGTAGTCTCTTCGTCGTCACACATGTTGATCGGTTCTAAGAAAAGACAAAGCCGAGGCAAAAATGAAGCTTCTGTGGTAGAAAAACATACAACAAAGAGTATATACAATTTCTTTAGAAACCTAAAATCATTATCATTCATTTATGGAAACCAAAATTCAAAACTAGTACCTTCATTTCTTCTAAAAATGTAAAGTTGATACAGTAGCTTTCACTTTATCCAACACAATACATTATTTTTTACACATATAAACATTAAATGTGCTTTTAATGGAACATTAACGCTATTTGTCACCGCAATAAATAGATAAAAGTGTATTTAGGTTGGTCTTGAAGCACAGTGAAACATTACATAGACAAACAACATTAAACAGGAGGACTTTAAAGGAAATGCTCAAATAAAAAGATGGCTAACTAATGTATTAGTTCAGGTTTTTGTCTTCCACTTCAAACACATTTTAAAATAATCTTCTTTTTATTCTTATACTTATCTATTAGTTTTTCAAGCTTTTAATGGCCGTTTTTTATATAGTATTATCACTGTTTGTCAATAGTTTCTATGTAAAGCACTTTGAATAACCCGTATGAAACGTGCTAGTCCATATAAATAAATGTTCTTTTATCAACTCAATAAAGTTCATCTAAAGTTTAAGTTAAACGAGAAACGAAATCGTAAGGTTCCCGTTCAGATTCGCGGACCTTCACGTACGTCCGCTCCTCAGTCAATCGCATTGCGCGTTCCCGTGTCGCTCGCGCTCTTACCTGTTACTGTTTAGCTATGTAGCTGTTCCTGCTGAGAGACTCAAACGCCGCTGGCTCCTGCTAGTCAATGTCCAGTCTGACCCGCTAGCTTATATACCCGTCCTCTCTTTTACTGCTCCTCGGACAACCATTAAGGAATGTCCATGCATTCATCTGGAATTCTTCCCGATCCTCGACCATATTTGGGCGTCGCGCGGGGGGCGCCCGGGACGATCCATATATGGCGCTCGGGACCCCGAACACCACCGGGCGGGTGCAGGGCCGTGTAAGGCGAGTCCAAGGCTGTGACCCACACGCATCCGATCTATGCACTACACGAATGCACATGAAGTCAGGAGACGCTTTTGTGTCTCAGTAAGGGCATGACAGTAGGACATGCTTCAGTAATAAAAATGTCTGCATAATATATGACCAAATTCTTTCTTCGGTGAAGCAGTTCTTTCAGATAAAGTGATTAGATGGACAACAACTGAAACAATAATTATTTTCCTAATATAGAAGTGGCCACAATGACCTGAATTTGCTTAATTGTGTTTCATAAAAATAAAAAAAACAGTATCTGGTATAGCGGCTTGTAGTCACTCAATAGGATTGCATGGGTGTCCCATACAAAGGCACAGATTCAGCAGATCCACAAAAGAGCATAGTATACCATAGTATTTACTAAAGCAAATCCTATACTAGTGTTTTTAAGCCTTACTAGTAAATATTAAAGTACACGTTATTTTCAAATTGTAGCTAGTAATTACAGTAAATTGTAGTGTAGTCAATTAAGTATACTATAGTATACTACAATTTTATCCACATCGTCCTATACTTCAATCTAATGTTTTTAACAAAACAATTTACTAAAAACTAAACAACGTACTGTGTTTTAACCTTAAATTTACAGTCTTTAGATACAGGTTGGCATTATATTCTCTGTTTGGATTCTGCAGTAATGATAACTGCAAATATATCACCTTTGACCTCTTAGCAAACCCACCAAGCCTTTCAAGAAAAAACATTCTTTTAACGTTTTTCTAATTGTTGCCTTGGAAGACCGCTTGGTTATTAAATTCAATGGTTTCATCTGTCCATCATATACCACTGCATGCATCTGGAGGCTTAATAATATCCCTAAATGCCATTTTACAGTTGAACAAATATTATATTTCCATATTTTACAAGATTCAGAGGCTCCTGCCCCATATAGGGAATCAGAGAAGCTTCTGTGTAGTTTATCACAGTGGACGCCATTAATTTGACCCTCTCTTCCCTATTTTTAGGACCTCAGGAGAGACATTTGTTTCTGTATTAATTCAGCTGCTTTCGTCACACCAGCTGCTGAAGGAAGAAGAGTAACAGTGGGAGGGCCAGACACCAGGAGAGTGAGATGAAAACAATATTTTTTGATTATACAGTTGCCCCAAGTATTTAGACAGTTATGACACTTAAAATATATGTGTTTGCATTAGATATCAAAATATCTAACCAACAAATGGTGCTAGCTCTTTTGTTAGCGTTAAATTCACCTTTCTTAACTATTTATAACTTTATTCATTACAGTTTATCACAATAACTATTTACATGTGCTTGTACTGTTTTTTTTCTTCTTAATTTGGTTACATTCAAACATTTTTAAGTGTAACTCAAGTGTTTACATAAATTTTGGGGGCACTGGAGACATCAAACCTGACCAATCACAATACTCATCAAGAATGACCTGCTATAAAAACAACCAATCATGATTAGAGAAAAACAAACATTTAATCAGAATGATTTTGTCAAACGGTACAAAAACAAAGCATATAAACAAAGGACCAGGAAGTGATGTCATATCTGAGCTTTAGTGTAGTGCTCATAATTGGCTTTCAGGAGGAACTCAAAGTACGGCTGTAATTTAAGACACTCCAGTTCTTCTTGCTGTAGAAGATCCTTCACGTCCGGTAGGTACGACTGCAGAGAAACACCTGTGCACACGTGACATGTCAATCATGTGGTTTAAGGTTGGTTTCAAATACATATACTAATGCTTCAAATAGCATTGTCTGTTTACAGATTTAGCTGTATACATCACTCCATCGCACAGTAGGGATAACGGGCCTCATTTATCAATCTAATGTAGAAACGTCCGTGCGCAGAAATCATCTTAAAACAGGGTTTACGTGTGCTTCATCAAACATTCGTGTGCCGCCAATCTCATTGTACGAATGACCGTACCTTGATAAATGTGGCGGCTGAAATCGATCGTAATTTACATATCAAGACCCTATAAATTCAGGGTGTACACGCCTCGCCCCTAGATTTTGCGACATGGAGAAACGTCAGGTTCCAAAGCAATTGTACTGACAGGTACGCCCATCTTGCTTTCCTGAGGCTCAGTGGTTAGAGCATGGCGCTAGCAACGCCAAGGTCATGGGTTCGATCCCAGGGGATTGCACATAGTCAGAAACAAATGTACAGTGCAATGCAATGCAAGTCGCTTTGGATAAAAGCGTCCGCCAAATGCATAAATGTACTTGCGTATACATTTGGGCGGTCTTAGTCAAATCAAACCACAAACTGACGTGGGGGTGTGGTTACACAAGGCGTTTCAGGCAGGTCTGGGTGAGCATTCGCTTCTAGATAGAATGCATCTTTTGTTCCGACACTTAAATTTTTGCAATTTTATATGACCCCTTTAAAGTTTAACCTTTAAAAGTGGAATCAAAGGAAGTAAAAAAACAGTTTGGAAAGAGATCACTGCTGCGGTTAACAGCGTTGATGTAGTGCACCGAACTTCAGCTGAGGTTTGTATTTTTTATTGGATATTTATGTTTTGTAAATATGACCGCAAATATTTTATTTTATTATTGTTGTTTCACTATTATTTTTACACTGAAAGTATTGTTGTTGCTTTAAATGACTTTGGTCGTATAATGCATTTAAATTTAAACAAAATTAATCTGACTTCAGTCTTGAAAAACTTTGTTAAGTTACATTAATGTGTTAATGTAAAAACGAATGTAGATGTAAAGTACTGATCATTTTTGCGGCACATTTATATGTAAATGTTTTTATACGGTTTTCTTCATTTAGGTGAAGAAAAAATGGTCTGTGGCAGAGGAGACGGATGCATGTTTCTAAACAGGATAAAGGTTTAAAATCTAATGCTGCTAATCTTGCATTTCAGGCTGCTTAAATCAAGAAAACACACTTTTATGTTTGCTTCATTTATTTTTCTCTTTCAGATCTGTCACGGGCAGGACCAGCGGTCTTCAGACCCACAATCCGGCCTGGAGCCTGCCACACAAAGGCAGGCAACCTCGAGCTGTGACCCAGTGCGCGTCTTCCACACCCAAGTGAACATCGCACAAATGTTTTCTGTTTTCATTAGAATGCATATTTGTCAAACAAAGCTATCACCTTGCAAACAGCTAAACTTACCCATTGCTTAAAATTATATATATATTATCGTAGGTTTTTAAATGTTTTACTTTTAATTATGTAATTTAATTGTGGTAAATTATCTTAGAAGTAGCCTAAAAGCTCATGAATTTTTTTTTTTACACCAAAGCACCCATTAATCTTTTCAAACTAATTTCAAACAATTAAATGATCATATAATTAGGCTAGAAAAGATTTTTTTTATAATGTAATGAAAATAAGAAAACGCATTGGAATCTATTTTTACATTTGTTATACTAAATGAAAAAAACCTAATCTTTCTATTTGTCACTATTGTCACTATTTGTCAGTTATCAAAAGGGTAAAGCGTACACAAACCTTCACCCTATATCAAAACTTGCGTACACGAACTGAGACCTTTCCTGAGATTTGATCGTAGCAACCGCTCACGTCCATATTGATAAATGCCAAGTTTTGCGTGGAAATGACCGTACGCCCAGTTTTCGGTCGTACGCTCGTTTCATAAATGAGGCCCATTGTACTCACGCTATGCATCTTGTAAAAGTTCATCTCTGAATTCAACTATGCATGTGCTATACAAGAGAAGGAGCTGTTGTACCTTCCAGAATGAGTTTCTGCAGGATCTTAACAAAAGTGCTGTCTCTGGCTGCTTCCAACGGGTCACCATTATCATCAGACGATGACCAACTGCAGGAGACACCAATCAGTCAAGCCATTACCATTATGACCAAGTGAAAAGAAAACAATCCAAATCTCTAAATTGCACAGGTCTTTTTAGTCATTTACAATCTGCTTAAGAATAATACATCAGTATCTCAGAAAAGCAAGTAGTTTCACAGAGAATGTGTGTTTTTTGTGGCTCACCTATCTTTCCAATCTTTCGTCAAGGCCCTACTGAGGATCTCTCGCTTAAGGGCTTCAATATCAACAGTTTCCTCCTGAAGACACATACGTCACGAAGGTAATGAATAAACATAACAGACACATCTGAATTTTAATGTAAATGCAAGACTCTTTAAATGCACCTCCTCAATGTACTCCAGCAGATCAAGAGCTTTCTTGAAGTCGTACTCATTGGCCCCACGGTTCTCATCACAGATATACAGCTAAAGGCGATGAGACAGAAAATAAACGATGGTGAGAATTTGCAGTGAAACAAACCATGAATTCAACAAACAAAATGCACGATTGTGGGAAATGTCACAAGCCAAGTCAAGATCATGGGTTTAATTTCACAAACAACACATATGTATAGCTTTATGATCGGATACTATTATCATAATATAAAATTACTCTAGAGGCTGTGTTTGTGTGCGTGTGGTTACATTAATGAGGTCGTGAGGGCTCAGCAGAGGCATTGTGTCTGGATTTAGTTGTTTCTCTTCCAGCAGTTGTTTAGGCAGAGTCTCCTGATGAAGCAGAAATCTCTCCTGCTCGACTATATCTACACAAACACACAACATGTATATTTATATATATATATATATATATATATATATATATATCAGAAAGCTTCCTAAAACCTAATGTGCTAGCTTCTAGGGAATGTTGCCAATAAATTGATCAAACGCATTTCTTAAGAGTAGCAAAGAGAGAAAGAACAGCGTGCCAAGTTAATTCAGGCACAGAACGAACCGTTGAGCTGTCTGCGCTGCACGGCTTCAGGCATGTCTGACGAGAGAGCCGTGAGTTTACTGAGGGCCAGCAGCGTCTTCTTCTTAGTGAAGTATCTGGTCTCCATGTTGGCCTGACCGTACAGCGTGCGATGAGCCTGTTGTGAAGGCCAGAGAGCGACATTCTCAACAGTTAGTTTGACGTTCGCTAATGTTCCTCGTTTGTGTATGCACAGGTATGACGAGAAGAGCCGTTCTTACTCTCTGATAATCCTGCTTGTGTATGTCATGCAGCCAGCTGAGGTGATCGTGAGCCTGCAGGAAGCTGGACAGCTGCTGGTGAGTTGCTATTGGCTGAGACAGGAGCTTCCCTCTCTTGCCTTTCTCCATGTACCAGCGGAACAGGAAGTCAGCGAAGTTCTAGCAAACACAGAGGATTATGGGTAAATACTTTGGGGATGTGTTTTATGCACATCTCTATAGAATACACAAGGGGGAGCTGCAGTGCCTGCATATTGCATATTTTAGTGTATACTGTATATTGTAACTAAAGTATGATAATACTGGTAAAATGTACTAACAATCACTTAAAAAAAAAAAACTTTAAAGCATATACAATAAAAAACCTGCAGTACAATTTCATATTATTTAATCTAATTAATGACCCCATTTTTAAAGAGAAAGTAAAACATAGTCTTATATTCAGAACAATATGGTTGTTTCAAAGCCGAATAAAAAAATGTATGAGAATTCAATGTCAAAGCCCTAAAACAGACAATTAACCGTCATAGTCGCAATCATTTATTAGACAATTAATCATCAGCCAAATTTCATAATCGTGACAGCCCTGCGCTAGCAAAAATTGACTTGTTACCTGATCGGCAAATTTCACCATGTAGTGCTGAAGTCGACTCTGGTTGTCCGTTCGCTCGCACAGCTGCACTAATATGTCAAAGTCGCAATATTTCTCTGCCAGCGCCGCGGCCCACTGATGTTGACCCAACTCCACTGCGAGAATAAAAGAAAAATGCATAGTTCATATTTGAAATCGCTTTAATTGGAAGCCTTTGCCGATGATAAAATTCACAAATGACTTGTTTGACTTTTAATGTACATTTTTTTATACGTGGATAGTCTGCGCGTATGCTAGCTAATAATTATTTACCCATAACAACAAATTTGAATGATCGAATAGGCGAATTATATTTTAACTCAAGGTAACGCGATCGGCACATGGATTTAACCACATGATCAGCCGTATGGCACAGTCCAGTGACGTAAACTCACGCAGAGGTGCGAGCAGCGCCGAGCGTTTCTGTGTGTACTCGTGCTCCAGAGCGTTGTAGCGTTCCTGCTGTGCTGCACGCCGGAGAGACGTCAGCTGAGCCACGTAACCGCTCAGTAGAGAGTCCAATAGTACCACCAGCTGCTCGCTCAGCAAGTTGCGCAGTTCGGCGTCTGCGTAAGGATACGCTGCTCGGAGGATCATCTCATGCTGCCGCGTGATCGCCGCCCGAACTCCGCCCACTCCACCTGAGGCTGAGGAGACGTCGGAGAGGTATAACGAGTGCACAAAAAACATTTGTTTGTTGTAGTGGAATTGGATGGAGAACACATACCTGTCCATGGGATGTACTCTGGCTCCGGGCTACAGCTCTCTGGAGCTCTATAGAGCGATGCTTTAGCCTCTCTGTACTGTGCTGCAGCTTGAAGCATATCCTACCAAACAAAACATGCGTATTCACTTTAAAAACTGAGATCTGGATGACAGACTGTTACATGCATTATGTCATGGACACGGATATGACTGAAGCGAATAGGACAACGCACTTTGATGATGTCATTGACGTTGAGCACAACTTCAGCCCACCGCACGGATTCATCAGGGTTCTCTTTCAAAGCCTTTTCCTCCTCATCCAACAAACACTCAAAGATCGAAGAGATCGCAGACACCTGGAGAAAGATGCGAGAAATGCACTGTGAATGAGGTGCATTTTAAAACCACTGAGCCAGTGTGTTAAAAAACACATTCACACCTCTCTGAAGAACACATCGGCAGGAGTGAGGTTGGCGGGTATTTCCGTGTTGCTCTTTTTCAGAGACGACACGATGGCCGCGTTCACCAGCTCTGGATGCTTTGCGTGATGGTTCTTCAGCACAATGGCGGCCGAAAGCTTCTCAGCGTGCTCGCACAGCAACAGTCGCGTCGCCATCGGAGTCAAGCGTGCTGTCATGGAGGTGAGGCGGTCTAGAAGACCCGTCTGTGGAGGGCACAAAAACTGTAAACAACACTACGCATGAGCGCGCTTCTCACAGGGCGTGTGATGGTTTGTAACACTGAGGAACCTGAAGCAGGAAGTCCATGAGGCATCGGTGAGCTTTCATCTTATCTTCTAACTGATGCAGAAGGATGAGGGAGGTCAGCGTGAACCCAGCGCCCTCTACAGGACAAACACACTCCTGGTTACATTGTAGCCTGCATTATAAAATCTTATCCAATCTTTCAATGTAAAATCCGATCTGGCCATTCAGACTGAAATGCATTTTTAAAAAATCTGATTTTATTTCGATTTTAAAACACGTAACACCTCATTTATGATACAAAATGTAAGGTTTCCTCTTTGTATCTCACCGTCGGGTACCGACTCGGCCCAGCGGGGGTCACACGCAGGGTAGTCATCCACGAGGTCCAGGTCAATCTGGGTCACAATCCCATCCAGTTCAGCACCTCCCTCACAATCGCTGGGAAAAAGACTGTCCACCATACTCTGAGCACCAATCAGATCGTGGCTGTGGAGAAAACCACAGGACACTCTCTACGGGCTGATACAACAGACATGAAAAACATTTAAAGGTCCAGTGTCTGAAATTTAGTGGCATCTAGTGGTGAGGTTGTGAATTGCAACCAACGTCTCACTCCACCCCTCCTTTTTTTCGAAGAACTACGGTGGCTGACACAGGACTACAATGCCGTTACGTTTTGGCTTCTTTGCTGAAGGAGATGCCGCATTTACGAAACGCTCTGTAGAGCAGTTTGTTAGTTTAGGGCTAAACATCATGGTGAATTCCATTCTGAGGTGATAAAAACGCTTCATCATGTAACATTTTTAAACACCTCTGAAGACATAGTTATGTATGTTATATTGCATTTCTGTCAATAGAGCCTACAAAAAAATCAGACACTGGACCTTTAAGACTAAAACAGATACAGATTCTGAAGACACACTGACCGACAGAACTGCAGGAATGCTTGTTTGAGCAGTTTAGTTTTGTCCTCATAGGCCACCATATCAATTTTAGGGGGTGTCTCTAATGGAGTACCCTGGAAAAAAAGACAACATTTTCAAAAACTCTAGTGTAAGTCCGAGTTAAACATATAATAAACATAAAACGATCTCTTTACTTATGAGAAAGAGACACAAAAGATTCTGATGTAATAAAGTGGAGCTCTGAGAAACGAGATAAAATGATTAAAAAACAGACAAGACATGATTCTTTAAAGGAACAGTTCACCCAAAAATGAAAATTCTGTCATCATTTACTCACCTTCGAGTTGTTCCATATCTGTATTAATTTCTTTGTTCTGATGAACACAGACGAAGATATTTGGAAGAATGCTTATAACCAAACAGAGCTTGCCCCCATTGACTCCCATAGTAGGAAAAATTACAATGGCAGTCAAAAGTGCCACAGAACTGTTTTATGTCCTACATTCTTCGAAATTTGTTCAACAGAACAAAAAAATGATCAAATAATTTTTCCTACAATGGGAGTCAATGGGGGGCAAGATCTATTTGGTTATTAGCATTCTTCCAAATATCTTTCTCTGTGTTCATCAGAACAAAGAAACTAATACAGATATGGAACAACTCGAAGGCGAGTAAATGATGACAGAATTTTCATTTTTGGGTGAACTATCCTCTTAAGGAAATTTAGTTGCATACCTCAGGTCCAGGTCCTGCCACTGACATGCAGAGCGATTCCTCCATGTTCTCAGGTAGGAGGGACGCACTCTCTCTTGCGATGACGGCAACAAGGCCACTGTTTTGAGAGAAAAACACAGGCAGACCCTCGCAAACCCCCGCACCACGGATACGGTCACCTGCACAACAGAAATAATGGCACTCTCATTCAGAAGTGGTTCACATCAAAATAAAACCTGGAACAAAAAAGAAGATATTTTTGAGAAATGTGGTTTTGTGTCCACACAATGGAAGTCAATGGGGACCAATGCTGTTTGGTTATCAACGTTTGGGTGAACTGTCCATTTGAGGTATGGGATCATGAAAAGTGGCCTTTAAAAAGGAAAGTTGTTCAAGGGTAATTCCATGACAGATTATGCCTCAATAATGCTGTCAGTGGTTGGTCGTTTTGATAGTTAGGATTCCAACCCGCAAGTGATCAAACCGGTTGGTTTGGGTTTGCCGACATCACCACTGAGGGACAAACCTGGAGAGCTGAAGGGAATCTTGTCCTCTGGAGGACCTCCGCGCCCAGCTCCGGTGCTGCAGGTGAACACCAGCTCCTCATTATAGAGGTACGCCGCAGGACTGGACGCCAGAGGAAGAATCAACCGAGTCTTCTGGAGCTCCTCATCATTCTACAACACATGACAGCGTCGCTGAAGCATTAAAAATCAGATTCTTGAATTTAAGTGGGAAAGATCCTAGTGTGAATCCATAGGCTTTTTCTTTGAAACATTCGTTGAACGCGGGCCTCTGGTGTACCTGGAACGGCGGGTTGTATTTGGTAACCTCCACAGTGAGCTGGTCCGGGCTGGGGGCTGTAGTTTCTGCGATGGTGACCAGGCAGAAATACGCCAGACACGGGGTGTCGGCGGGATGCCACGCTGCTGCCAGCACCACCAATCCTGCGCTGTAGAGACACACAGTGACAGCCAATCAGACACAGGCTACAGCTGACCAATCACACACGTGTACTGCCAACACCTGCGATGCAGACTGTGTACTACAGTTGAAACCCTTCAAGCTGTTCATATTTACATTAAAACGAATATAATGGATATGAATGTATTGTTATCACTGTCGATTATGTTGAAATCAATTTTGACGGCCCTAATGTTGACTTACTTGCTGAGCTGCATGTCCAAGTAAGCGACTTTTACTCCTTTCTTGATCTCCGAGTAGTTACTTTCGGAGTCCTGCAATAAATAAAGAATATCAGACAAGCACGGTGATCATGTTTTTTTTAAACACATAACCTGCTTTCGCTGTAATGATCGTGTAACTCCAAAAGCTTCTGTGTAATTCTGACCCAGATGGCATCGGCGATGCTGTCCTCGATGATCTGATTGGTGCTCCAGATCAAAACCTGCTGCTCGCTGTTCTCGTCCACCTCCCACTTACTGAGTCCACACGAGCTGAGAGAATACAGCCAGCCGGACTCTTGCACCCACAACACACTGAACACCTGACACGAGAGACACCGGTCAGCATCTGAACACACCAAACCTAAAAAAAATCAGGGAAAATAAAGAACGCTTCTAACGGTGAGGTCAGAAGGGGGTCCGCGGATGCCGAACAGGCTGGAAACTCTGCGTCCGATTCCCGACAGGATTCTCTGACCCTGCTGGACGGGCCTCTGGTACAGTTTGCCGGAGGAGTCCGGAATGACCCGGAGGAGCTGTCCGCGGTACGACGACACGATAAAACTACCACCCTGCAGAGGAGAAATAAGTTACTGTCTGATGAAAAGAATACCAACGAAAGGCCGCCGATTCAGTCTGACTGTGCACCTTAACAGCTGCTACGTAGTTGCACAGGTTTCCACCGAGGTCCATAGACAGCTCAGTGTACGCCCCCTCGTGAGCCAGATTGGGCCAGAACCGGGCTGAACCATCTGGAGACACAGTCAACGCACAGATGGACTGCAGAAAGACAAATATGTTCTCATTAAGACAAATTGATCATCGACCTGAATAAGAATCCGTACAACTTTGCAGAATTGTAGGAAGATCTCACCTGTATTGGTGCCGTTTTTAAAGAGCTGGAAGAATTTATGGAGATGAGATCAGCACTGTACGCAAACTCGCTGGACGGCAACTGGAGGTCCTTACACACCGACAGCTACGACAACAAGGACAATTGTTCTCACACGGCCACAGCAGCCAGTTCAGCAATAAGCCACCGTGTTTCTCCCTCACCTTCGCCACAGAGGTCTGAGCCACCTTCCATACGATCAGCCTCTCTCCACAAACCATCCACGCCCAACCTGACTCCTCAACCTTCACGGAGATCGGATCATCCACTGCAACACATCGTCAGACAATGAGAATGAACTGCGATCGACTCTCAAAACTTAGTGAGCTGGCCACTCGGACAACATTTTTGTCAGCGTGTGAGTTTTAAGACAGAGCCTTTAAAGTGAAGAACAGTGATCTGTACCGTCAGCCTCTGTCAGCGCCTCCATGACTTTGACGGGCAGAGACGATCCAAACGTCTGAACGTCAAAATAACATGAATCCACAGCCGCATGACCCTGCACTCGAGAGGACGCTAATCTGAAATCAGACATTTGATGGATGACAGACATCAGCGACAGAAGCAAAAGCTGTTTGTTATATTTTCACACGTACAATCGTAAACTAAGCGCATTCAATTTACACTTATTTTAATAAATACAATTTATAAATAAAAAATGTATAAATGAAACGTTTTATAAATAATAGATATTGATATATGTATTCTAGTTTTATTTGTTTTTAAGGTCATGCTGACATTTTTTAAAGAATTTTGGAGTTTCTAAAATATATCATATGAAATACTTCTATGATTTAAATATTTGATGTTTTTGTCATAACATGAATAATGCAAGCCAAGCCTGAATCATGAAAAATCCATTTTACAGAATATATATATATATATATATATATATATATACAAAAGCAACATAGACGTTTATAAATTGATTTTAATAATTAAAAAGTATAAATAAATAACCTTAAGAAAAACAACAATAATAAACTGTCAGTTAGATTTTCCTGTTTTTTATCACATTGTTTACCATGGTACATTCCCAAACCATTTACAAAAACAAGGCATCATGTAAGTTCACAATAAGAAAACGGACATGTTGTACGTCAGTTTTACTGTGGTTTTACCTGGCTACGGAGCGGCGCGGTGAGAACAGCAGTCCGGGCTGAACCGCGCTCAGACTCTTCCGCGCGCCGGTCCGGGGCGTCGTTCTGCGACCTGAGCCCGGTGTGCCGCGGGAAGAATACATTTTGGACCGAAGCTGTATTTACGCTGTACAAATCGTCATCCAGAACCGATCAATGCTAAAAACATGTGAAAACTCCTTTACCGCGCGCTCACTCCAACTTGGCGCACAGTATGCGCGTCATTCAAATAACCGCGCCGTACGTCATTTCTGATTGGCGGATGAGTGCGCAGGAGCGTGCTGGGAAATGTTTTATTATATATAGCCAAAAATAGAATAAATAAAGATACAACCTTAAAAAGTAGTTGTATAACTTGCACTGGAAAGCTTTCCGCAACATTTCGCGAGAACCGGGCAAAAAGTCTCATAATATATCCAGAACGTGATGCATGATGGGATACACTTAGCCCCGAATACCGCTCGGAAGCGGTATTCAAGATAGTGTGGGTTTAGTGTGCGTTAAGGGCACTGCACTTTGGCGTTTTTCAGACATTAGTCCGCAAGTGGGGGTATTTGGACGCAGCCATAATGTTATGCACCCGTCAAAGAATGTAGTTGAGGAGTGTTGGGAATATAATAAAGTAAAATTAAGAAGTTTTGGATGGATAAGTAATATAAAAGCAAGGGAAATTGGTTTAGATCAAATACAGTATCGTCCCACAGTATTATATTCAGAAATTCCTCACTGGCTATTTAGAATGCCACAAATTCAAGAAGAACTAAAAGACAATATGAAACAATTGCCTGAAAGGTATATAGTTGAACATTTTATGGAAAGGAAATATACAACGGAATTAAAGATGTTTACAGATGGTAAAAAAATCCAGAGAATGGGAATGAGGAGCTGCAGTATATATTCCTAAATACAACATTAAAATAAAAAAGGACAACAGATCATCTTTCTGTATATACAGTAGAACTGGTTGCAATAATGATAGGATTAAAGTGCACGGATTGAAGAAAAGAAGGAAAATAATGTTTTAATTGCGTCAGACAGTATGTCAGCAGTATTAAAACAGGGAAATCATGTAGAATATATGTATTAAATGAAGTATATCAAATTATAAAGAGATTACATAATATGGATTTGTAAATTTCTTTCATTTGGGTTCCTGCACATGTAGGGGTGAAGGATAGTGAAGTGGTAGATAAGTTAGCCAAAGAATCCATTAAGTCACAAATAGTAGAAATGAAAGTTTCATTAAGTAAAGGTGAGGCAAAAACAATTATAAAAGAACATTCTCAAAAAATATGGCAGAATTATTGGGATACAAACAGTACAGGAAGACATTTATATAATATTAAGGAGAATAGTGGTATTGGAAATTTCATCGGGAAAAATCGAAGGGAAGAAGTAGTGCTCTCGCGTTTGACAAACAGGACTCAATAAGACACTTTATTTAATGATTAAACATCCAAATGGAATATGTCGAAAGTGTAGTCAACAAGAATCTGTAGAACATGTTAATAGAATGTAAAGGATATGAAAAAGAAAGGAGGGAATTAAAAGAAGAAGTAGGACAATTGGAATTACAATTTACATTAGAGAATATTCTAAGTGGGGAATTGAAGGAATTAAATGAGCAAATAATTACATTTTTAAAAGAAACAGGATTGATGGAAAGAGTGTAACAATTAGATAATTAAATGGTCTTATTTTTTTCTTTTATTTATACTGAGAATGACTGAGGTAATCGCTATTAATTGAATCCACACTCCAGTTCAGAAGGTGGCGGTAATGCACATATAAGCTGGTTTGCCCACCGCCAGTAAAACGCAAGAAGAAGAAGAAGATGCGACTGAAGGAGGGAGACGGGTAAAATCGCGTTGTAGTGTGGCAGGGCTTCTCTGCATATCTTCTTCCATGGCTTAAAGAGCGACTTTCTGTCGGCCTGTCGCATAAGGATTATGCAGTAGGTGTTAAACAACTTTACTAAGCTGTTAAACGTCAGTGGTTTGTGTGCACGTGCGATCGGAGAGTGATGATGAGCAGTCAATAATCGAGGCCGCTGCACCTGTAGGTCTTTCTCACTCTATATGTATTCTGCTGAGTTTGTATTACAACTCAAACCATCAGGTAACAAATGAGCCGATATGTGCTGGGATCAGTCCGCATTATTGGATGAAAGTCTGCATTATTGATCATTGCTGTTCATATTGTGTTATGCGTCCTCTTCAAGAGATGAAGCGGGTCCGGACAGAACAGATCCAGAATGCCGTGACCCAGTACCTGAAAAGGAGACAGTACATAGACACAGATGGGTGTCTGAAGGGGGCCAAACTCTCCCAGTCTGCTGAAGAGATGGCTGCTAGTCTGACTGGTAACTTGCTTCCCAATGTTCCCAGTGTGTTTTCCTCATGTTCCTCAAGATAACAGCGATGTCTGTGTCTCTCTCATTTGCAGTTCAGACAGAGACCAGTTGTGCAAATGTGGTGTCCGCAGCCCCCTGTCAATCAGACCCCCAGCAATACGAGTCCCAGTTCTCCAGACTGCGCTCCTTTCTGCAAGGTCAGAGCTGGACGTATCTGCATGTGTTGAATTTATCGCTTCAGCTTCTGGGTTGAACAACGTTCTTGTGCTTCTCAGATGCAGAGGCGCCGTGGACGAAAGAGGTGAGTGGCGTATTGTTTCCGCTCTTCCTCTACCTGCACTTGGACATGGCACGCTGTGGTCTGAAGGGGTCGGTAGACTCGTTCTACGGACGTTTCCATTCGTTCTTCCAGCAAGACCCTGAGCAGAAAGCTATCGTGGATCTTCTGCGAGGAGTCGTTTCGCTGCAGGTGAGTTACTGTGTGGAAAAAAGTCATGAATGAGATGAATTTGCTGTCGCCCATGTCATTGGCAGATGAAAATTGGTTTAGAATGTTCAAATTTCTAATAAAAGGGAAAATGTCCTGCTGTTTTCTTGCATTCCCAACATTTCTGTTCTTCTAACAGGATGTGACCTCCAACCCCAAGCTGTGTTCTCTCCGGGATCACAAGTATGTGGTTCACATGACAGATCAAGCCTACAACTACCTGCTGCGATACCTTCAAAGCGACGACAACGGTGCCATCTGCTGGGTGCTCGGCGCACACATACAGGTATGAGCTGTCGTTCTACATCTTCAAAATAATTCCCAGAGCCTTTGGGTGATTACTGTCACATAGGCTAATAGGCCATTGTTTAGTCTCAGACGGCACGCCCACTATCCGTTTATTCGGTGTCATGCGTACACCTGGAAAACTGGAAAGGACTTTTGGGTAGCGATTCAAATCCCAGTCTGCGCAGTCTGGCGCTGTTTTAAAGGGATAGTTCACCCAGAAATGAAAATTCTGAACACAAAAGATACATTTTAAAAACGTTGGTAGCCAGACAACACTGAACCTCATTGACTTCCATTATATGAACACAAGGTGACCAGACTTCATGTCAAAAATGTCCTAGGTGGAGGTAACGGCAGTACGACGAACGGACTACCAGCTGTACGGGACGGGGCTCGGAGAGGGAAACGCAACCTCCTCCTCCGTCACCTGGACTGCAGTGGATGGGATGGAGGGGGCGGAGCCTGTAGAGGTCACAGCTGGGTTACCTCAGAACGAGGCCGCGTTGGATGCGTTGCAGGATTGCATAAAGCGTGTGCGAGAGGGTCCGCCCTCGCTCACCACCGTCTGCTTCTACGCGTTCCAGCACACTGACCAGCTGCTCAACACTGCAGAGGTGTCGGCGGACAGCCGCCTGCTCGCCGCAGGGTTCGATAACTCTGCAGTGAAGCTCTGGAGCTTACGGGCGCGGAAGCTGAAGGTGGGGCCTCACAAGGCCGACGTGTCTAAGATCAGACTCGCCTGCGACCTGCTGGAGGAAGAGGTGAGTGAGTGCCAATATGAATCAATATGGGAACATGATGGCATTTCTTGATTTATTAATGTTGTTACAAAAATGGTTTACTTGTTGAGTTTTCACAAATTGTATTATTCATGTGTCATTTTTTCTCATCAGGCAGATGATGAGGACGCCTCAGGCAGCGAAATTAAGACCCTGCGTGCTCACAGCGGCCCCGTGTACCGCACGGCATTCCTGACGGACGGCTCCGGCCTCCTGTCCTGTTCGGAGGACTCCACCGTGCGCTTCTGGGATCTCAACAGCTTCACCAACACGGTCCTCTACCGTGGCCACGCCTACCCCGTCTGGGACGTGGACGTCAGTCCATGCAGCCTGTACTTCGCCACGGCGTCTCACGACCGCACCGCTCGCCTCTGGAGCTTCGCACGCACGTACCCGCTCCGCCTCTACGCCGGGCACCTCTCCGATGTCGACTGTGTGAAATTCCACCCCAACTCCAGCTACATTGCGACGGGATCCACCGACAAAACCGTACGCCTGTGGAGCATGCAGCAGGGGGCGTCCGTCAGGTTGTTCACGGGGCACCGGGGACCCGTGCTGTCGCTCGCCTTCTCGCCCAATGGAAAGTATTTAGCGTCTGCCGGGGAGGATCAGAGACTGAAGCTATGGGACCTCGCGTCCGGGACCCTGTTCAAAGACCTCCGGGGTCACACGGACAGCATCACCAGCCTTTCCTTTAGCCCCGACAGTAGTCTGGTTGCTTCGGGGTCCATGGATAACTCGGTGCGGGTTTGGGACATACGAAACACACATGGCACCGCCCCGTCTGATGGCTCCAGCAGCGAGCTGATTGGACAGTACACAGGGAACACTAGTAATATACTCAACGTGCAGTTCATGGCCTGTAATCTGCTGCTTGTGACGGGCACAGCGCTGGAGAAACAAGAGCAGTAGAGAATGTGTGGGAATCTGCTGAGAACATGTCCAGGTTTCACCTGGGATTATATAGCTTTGAGAAAAGTCATGTTTATTTTTTGAGGCCTGTTTTTAAGACTGTTAAAATGTGTTGTATTGAGATTATTTTCTTTAGAGTTCAGCGCAATTTTTCTCCTAAATTGTCAGTGTGATAAAGCATAATGCATTGTTTATTTTGAGTATTTTTTAGAGCTGTCAAATGATTAATTGCATCCAGAATAAATGTTTGTGTTTACATAATATACGGCTGTGCACTGTGCATGTTCATTTTGTATTTATGAACACACAAATAAGAAAAATATAAAACCTAAACATTTATGTATAATTTAAATTATTGGTAAATATGAACAAATACATGTAAATATTTCCTAAATATGTATGCAGGTATTTGTATGCGTGTATAAATACAAAATTAATTGCCATATTATGTAAACACAAACTTTATTCTGGATGTGATTAATCGCGATTAACCGTTTGACAGCCCTATAGTATTTTATCGTTTTTATTTTCCTTAATCTAGGATATCATTCTTACTGTAATTCAGACACTTTTACATTTTGCGTAAATGGTCAAGATATAATAAATAATGTTAACTTTAATTACGTATAATTTAGACCTTATTGTGTTAATCATCATGAAAATAACAATGCAGCACATTTTAATGGTCTTATACGAATAGACTTCATATCTTTTGATTTTTGATGAAATGTAACCTGCTTGTGTTCCCGACAGGTTTAGTGAGCCTCCCGTGTGCGTGCGTGCGTGCGTGCGTGCGTGTGTGTGTTTGTGTGTGTGTGTGTGTGTGTGTCTTTTCAATTTATAATGTTTATAATGCTTTTGTTTCTTTCGACTGCTGATGATGTCAGAGATCTGCAGCCTGCTGTTTTCATAGAAATGTAAATATTAGCCATATATTTTTGTTAGTTAATTTTCATTATAACAGTTCCGTTATTTCATCATTGATGCTTTATTGTTCTTTTGAAGTACAATCTAGACTTTAATCTGAGAAAAACATTCAATCCTAGGCCAGGAAGCCAGGCTTAACAGATCTGCAGGTTTGTCTCAGTATCAATTTTCTAACAATTCGTTTAGTAAAAACAAAAGTTATTTTGTCACAGGAAAGCACCAAAGACAGCGAGAAGTGCTGGGTAAAACATGTCACACAGACTCCACTGCCATCTGTTAAAGAGTTTGTTTTTGCGCTTTTGTTTTTCTCTTAAGAATGTAGACAAGTGACACTTTTCGTAACTTCAAAATAAAACTTTTGTATTTTCTTTCCTATACAAAAACTGTGCATCATGCTGATATTTGTAAATATATTTTTGTAACATTTCCAGCTGTTTGGTTCTCTTTAATGCGTTCTCTCATGCACAGTTTTACATGATTAATGTACTTAGATTCTAGAGTTCCACCTCAGGAGGTCTCGTCTGGTGTAGACACGCAGGTGTGGCTGCTTTCACCCAAACCTGTTTCTGTTTGACGGGTGTGACATTGACAACTTGACAAGCCTGTAAATCGTCCTGAGCGGCTGCATTTATCCACACACGCTCTTCCACACACTTTCCTTTAGACCCTCAGTACACGCTGTGGTTCTGGAGATCGTCCGTGTGAAGATGCCCTACAACAGCCAATACGGACAGAAGATCCAGGCGGAGAGCACGCAGGGCGACGGGAAGACGTTCGATCAGCTGCGGCAGGAATGTTTGCAGAAGGGAAAGTTGTTTGAGGATCCCGACTTCCCTGCGGTTGACACCTCACTCTTTTACAGTCAAACGGTCCCGGTTAACTTTGAATGGAAGAGGCCGAAGGTGAGTAACCTGTAGCCAGTGAAGTTCACTCAGATGTGAAGGCCTGTTGAGGTGCTTGAATTTGACTTTTGGTGATGGTGACTTGCAGTTTGTTATGTCAAGACTTGATCATGTGATTATTTGGAAAATAAGATTAGGATAGATTATATAATAAATATGAAATGTTTTTGTTAGTATATTGTGGTGGAGCAAAATTACCCTTTTTAACATTACTAAAAAGTAATACAAGTAAGAATTTAATAGGAGTTCTGCCAGGATATTCATGTAATGATGTTGACCATAACCTGAAGGACAGAAAGGAGCATATTTTTTATAATATATTTAGATTTTTTTGACATTATTTTCCAAAGCTAAAGCAAGGAAACAATAAAAAATGATATTTTCACCGTAATGACACTAAACAGTGGTTTTAACTGATTCTATAGTTTGTGTAAAAAGCGTTAATTTTGTGAAGATTAATTAAAATTTGGATTCATAAATTTCAGGAAATTTCCAACCTGTATGACTTTCTTCAGCGAAACACAAAAGGAGATATTTTGAAGAATGTTGGTAACCGAATGACATTGGCCCCCATTGACTTCCATTGTATGAACACAAAATCACTGAGACATTTCTCAAAATATCTTCTTTTTGTGTTCCACAGGGGGAAAAAGAAAAGAAAAAAACAGGGTGAATAAATAATGACAGAATGTTTATCACTGGGTGAACTGTCAATTTAAATTCTAAAGATATCCGATAAACAAAAGGGATTTCTTAGATCTGTAGGGTGTGCAATATGTCCATTCCAAATCCAAAAATGTGAAACATTTTTGAACAACAAAATGTTGATTTGTAGCAACAAATCTTTTCCCTCAACATTTCACTTTGTCGGTTTTTAAGTTTTTCAGTGTAATCTGACATGGGTTCATATACTGTACATCTAAGATAATGTGATCAATGAAGTGAACCCCAGTGCAGGTGGAATTTTGGCATGTGTGGAATGCAGGTTATGTAGTATCTAGGCTTTGGTGGAATTAGGCTTTTGGATTGATTTAGGATGTTATGAACAGTTTTATTACCTTGAAGGGTTATCCGACAAGATGATCCCACAACATCCTAAAAGACATTTTACCACCTTATCTGCCCACATCTTCTTGCTTTTTTGCAACCTGGTGGGTCTCTGAATGAAACTACAACTGCATTTCATTCCAGGGCGTTCCTGTTGAACGTGCTTAAATATGCGCCGGAGTGTGAAAACGCTGCACATTCATGTGATCACATTTAAGCTTAAGAATGCGACACACCTCACAGAGGCATCGTGGGTGTTTACACATTTCCTTCTCTCACTCTGATCAGGCGGTTTCACTGCAGTAACCACAGATTGAGTAGCTTTAACAATGTTGATTTAACAGGATGAAGCCTGTCTTTTGTGTCAACAACAGTTTTAGAATCTGTGTTAAATAACAACACTGGTCGCCAGTCTCAATAGACTGGTGGATGAGGTTTTAAGGATGTTTTCTGTGATCCCGGGGAACAGATTTCGGAGGGAATCAACAGCACAATGCTTTTTGTTGATTTAATTTGGAGATGACACTGTGTGTTTGAATAATCTTTTAAATGTACTGACTACATTTACCTTCAATATCGAACATACAGGCCATCTTGTCTTTAAATCTTGATATCGAAGTGCTGTAGGAAAAAACTGAGGTTCTCAGTAGAAGCATCTGGCATCCCTGTACTTTGGGGTTCCTGGACCAAGCCCCAATGACATTTAATCCTAGGCACTTATCAATATTTTCTTTGATCTGTTCAAACTCAGGAAATATGCAAAGACCCACAGTTTATTGCTGGAGGAGCCACCAGGACCGACATTTGCCAGGGGCAGCTGGGTATGTTTAATCACCAAATCTGCGATGCTGGTTTGTTTCAACACATGGTTGAGTTAATGATGGACAGACCCAACCCCAGGTTTAAATGACCCTAGAAAATGTACATATTTGACCCAACCATGAAGTGAGTGTTGTCCATTTGTTATGAAATGAAATGTGAAATCATCAGTAAGTTTAAAGTGGGTTTTCGAAAAAAAGCAAAAGCATTCGTTTCTTATATCTGCATGCAGGAGACTGTTGGCTGTTGGCCGCGATTGCCTCTCTGACCATGTACGATGACACGCTGAAGAGAGTCGTACCACACGACCAGGACTTCGGTCGCAACTACGCTGGCATCTTTCATTTCCAGGTGTGACACTTTTGGTCTTACTGTAACTCTTTGCTTTGAATGAACATTGAAAACCACTAACCAAAGTTAAAATATTATGAAAATCTGCCAGAAATCATATCCCAGTCATGATGTCATATTTTGGTCAACAAGTGAACGAGATCTTTCTCAGTTAGCATCTCAAAACTGTTTTGGAGTTAGAAATAAAACACTGGCATTTCTAACTCGGCATACTAAGAAGTGGGTACCCTACTGGAGATTTTACATTGTTCAAACTCACTTTCTTCTGCAGTTCTGGCAACATAACAAGTGGTTGGATGTTGTGGTGGATGACAGACTCCCGTGTGTAAGGAACAACCTGGTGTTTGTTCACTCCGCAGACAACACAGAGTTCTGGAGTGCACTTCTGGAGAAGGCCTACGCCAAGTAGGCTACAAACATGAACTCCTCCCATACTTGCCTATTTCGTTTTGATCGAATAAAAATCCACCGTCTTGTTGGTGTTTGCCAGGCTGAACAGCAGTTATGAAGCTCTGAAAGGCGGGAGCACCATGGAGGCCATGCAGGACTTCTCTGGTGGCGTGGGGGAGATGTACGAGACGAAGAACCCGCCGACTAACCTCTTCACCATCCTCAAGAAAGCTGTGGAGAGAGGATCCATGCTGGGCTGTTCCATCGACGTAAGCATAGCGGTGTACAGAAAATAAAGTACTCAGATGAGCCAAGCTCTCGTAATTGTTTTTCTTTTCTGACCACTAGATCACAAGTTCTGCTGAGTCTGAAGCTCAAACCTCTACTGGTCTGGTTAAAGGCCACGCTTACTCCATCACTGGAGTGGAAGAGGTAACCGTAGCAACCATCGGTCAAATGAAATGTTAGTTATTTTACTCTCATGTAATTCTCATCTCTTCTCTTTTGTCTCCTCAGGTCAACTGCAGAGGATCCACAGTCCAGCTCGTCCGGGTCAGAAACCCATGGGGTCAGGTGGAGTGGAACGGCCGCTGGAGCGACAAGTATGACATCGCTTCTAAAGGATGAAGTCCTGTAAACTGTACCTGAGATATCTCTCAGGCTTTATACAGTATAGATTCCCCCTAAAAACTTAAGAATACAACCCCCTCTCAATATTTATTTCATGATTATTAGATCGTATTTTGGATGTCTAATGTTGTCAATCTTGAATTTGAAGTTCCAGGGAATGGAACGGAGTTGACAGTGCAGACAAAAATCGATTGCTTAACAATGCCCTGGAAGACGGAGAGTTCTGGTAAGTCTGTCATTATTTGCTCACTCTCATGTCAATCAAAATGATTGTGTCATCGTTAAATTGATATAATGTGTTGAAGGATGGAGTTTGAAGACTTCAAAGCCAACTTCGATAAGGCCGAGATCTGTAATCTCACTCCAGATGCCCTGGTGGATGACGGTAAGAAGAAATGGGAGGTGAACTTGTTTGAGGGCAGCTGGATCAGGGGCACCACTGCTGGGGGATGCAGGAACTACATCGGTACGAAAGCTAAACTTTGCCATTTATGCATTTGAACAAAAGCTATACATGGTATTACTTCAGGTGAGCTACAGAAACCCAGCAAGTTTATTAATACCAATATACGCATATTAATCTCCCAGACACGTTCTGGACGAACCCCCAGTTCAAGATTCGACTGAAGGACCCTGATGAGGGTGACCGTCTATGCAGTGTCATGGTGGCTCTCATGCAGAAGAACCGCCGTCGCCTCAGGAAAGAGGGGCTTGACATGGAGACCATCGGCTTTGCCATTTATGAGGTAACAGATTGCGAATGATTTAAAAGATGAAGCAAATAGCTTCTTGCATCACTGAGCTATGACCATGATCACAGGCTTCCAATGATGAAGACCAACAGGGGAAAGACTTCTTCCGGTATAATGGCTCCAAATATCGCAGCCGTGCCTACATCAACATGAGGGAGGTCTCCGAGCGCTTCAGACTGCCACCTGGAAACTATCTTCTGGTGCCCACCACCTTCCAGCCACACCACGAGGCCGACTTCCTCATCCGCCTCTTCTCAGAGAACAAAGCTGCAGCCATGTATGTGTGCCATATTCAACCAGATGGACTAATAATATAGTTGGTCGTTTACAGTGTTCCCAAAGGGTTTTGGGAGAATTTGAATGCATTTATAAATGTCTGTTGGTGACTTTTTTTTGCAGTGAGATGGGAAACACTATTCAGGCTGACCTCCCCGATGTAAGTTCCCTGATGCAACATGTTCATGCACTATAATCCCTCACGATCATTTATTACTGTTTTTGCCGTTTTTAAGTACAATCAAAATTGAACATTTTCTGCAATTTTAACTTGATTATTTTGTAACAGCAACTCGCAACTGGTCAAAAGTGGAAACATCTAGTTAAAATGAAACATAACAAAATATTTTTTACAGTATTGGTATTGGCCACCATGGTCGTAACCATTTTGAATGTTTCCTGTTAGCACTAAACTAACCATCAGGATAAAAAAATCGTCCATGGATCGTGACGAAAATGTCAACAAAAGAAAAATTAAAAGTGCGCCAATAAATGGCCCTAATAATTGTTTCACATGTCGTGTCTTATAAAATATTTTCATTTATATTTACGTACAATTTATAATATATATTTGAATGTAATATATATTAAGTAAAATATATCAAACTCAAAATTAGTTCCAATGGCCAAATATCGAAATATCGGTTTCTGACAACATGGTAATGGATATTATGTAAACATTTATTTTCTCTTATCACTATAGCCACCAGTACCGAATCCTCCTGAGGAAGAAACCGATGAGGAGAAAGGTCTGAGGAGATTGTTTGAGCAGATCGCTGGCTCGGTGAGACACAACCCACAATCTAACATCATCTAGGCCTACACACTTATGTGGTTTTAGCATCTTGTAAGGTTATCAGATGGCAAGTCTCATCACTTTAATGGTAACAGAAAAATACTATGGCTTGGTACAATGTCCAGTGCTGAGAACTGTACTGGTTAAGCTATAATGGTCTCTGTGTCTCTGCTGGTAATGTGTTGGGTGGATGAGAATCTTACTGGAATATGAGCCAAAACACACTACATAAACTAATTTTGCGATGGTTTTAAGGGTAAACAGCTCGTGTTTTAAAGTGATACTTGTTATGGAATCAATTTCTACCTTATGGCTCTTTTCTTTAATGTGGCTCTGTAGGCAGAAAATAAAAGTGTGCTCTGTGCGCCCTCTTCTGGTGTTATGATGAATGTTCGCTCATGTTTTCTCTGTAGGACATGGCCATCAGTGCCACAGAATTACAGCAGGTGCTGAATGCAGTCCTCAGCAGAAGTGAGTCTGTTTTTTCAAGCACTTTCATCAAGGCCAGCTGTAATGTCTACGTGTCTATGTAAACACATCAATGATCTCTTTTAGGAAAAGAGGTGAAGTTTGATGGTTTGAGCATCAGTACCTGTCACAGCATCATCAATCTCATGGATGTATCCTTCCGGTCACCTCATGAAAGTTCATACACTGGGTTCTTGTATTTTAAATTCGAAAGAATTTTTCTTCGACACAATATAGGTTGAATGCACTGCGAGTCGCTTCGGATAAAAGCCTCTCCCAAATGTAAATACTGATGTAAATGAGACTTTAGAATATTACGGCT
This sequence comes from Triplophysa rosa, assembly GCF_024868665.1. Lineage (NCBI taxonomy): Eukaryota > Metazoa > Chordata > Actinopteri > Cypriniformes > Nemacheilidae > Triplophysa > Triplophysa rosa. The sequence continues at coordinate 29,559,550 of NC_079893.1, read as the reverse complement.
TTATGTTTTTGTTACATTTTCCTGAGCTGAGAACAGGTCGATAGCACAGGAATGCTGGAATTCGAGGAGTTCAAAGTCTTCTGGGACAAACTGAAAAAATGGATTGTAAGTCACTGGGGAAGTAAACATATCCCATCAGTTTCTGAAACAGCTGTGCTATTTTCCAGCTGTTTTCAGAATAAGCGTGTGTATTTTATAGATGACATTCTGTTTGCCGTTGCAGATGCTGTTCTTGTCTTTCGATACGGATCGTTCAGGCCGCATGTCTGCCTATGAGCTCCGCAGCGCTCTCAACGCAGCAGGTGAACACACAGAAAAGCAGATTAAATATAACTAGGCTTGTAAAATGCATTTAATGCAATGCAATCGTTTATTGGAAACTATGCAATCATATCAAAAATGTAAACTTAATGCATATTTATATTGTTTTTTCAAGGGATGCAGTTGAATAACAAGGTTCTGCAGCTGTTGGGTCTCAGGTTCATGGATGCCAATTTTGACATTGACTTTGAAGATTATCTGACCTGTATCGTTCGATTGGAGAACATGTTCAGTAAGTGGCCAGCAAAACAGATTTTATCTGTGGAAATTTCTTTTTTTCTTTTTTAGATCAAATTTGTTCTGAGATGTGTAGATATGCAGACGAAAGCACTGATTTGTTCTTTTATTCCAGGGGTTTTCCAAGCATTTGACAAGCAAAAGAAGGGCGAGATCGGTCTAAATATGCACCAGGTAAAAACATTTTTTTTCTGGTTTACGTGTAATTGTTACACATTTGAAGCGGATATAAATGACAGCCTGAGATACACTGATACGCTGCAATCATTCATTGCAAGACTAAAATAAGAAGTGCGCATTTGACAACCAAACACATCAAATGTTTTCAGTATTTTCGTTGAAAATGTTGTGAAAAGTCTCTGCGTCTTTATTTCTCCACAGTTCCTGTTTTTGTCCATGAACGTCTGAGGATTTCATGAAACAAGAAAGAACAAATGAACAGGACATCTATATGTTTGAAGCCACTGTGGATGTCGACACGTACTGAATACACACGCTTTTGTTTTGTTTGTTTTCAGATTCTTTATAAATACTGATGGTGTTAATGAGAAGGTTTTACTGTGATTAACCCCCCCCCAAAAAAACGTGTTGCAAACAAACTCTCCAGTGTCGTATTCTTGATAGTATGTGTTTACTCTTATTTTGTTTTGATTTGGGACATGATGACCTCTTTGTGTTTGTAATATTGCCAGACCTTATATTCTTTTAATGGCTGCTAAACTTATCTGAGCTTTCAGTTGCTTTTTAAAGTCACCAGAACCCCCAAAAAATTCTTACAAAAAGAATGAATAAAAGAATGAAATAAAAAGTCGGTGCTATAAATGTCTGTGACTTTGGTTATTTACAAATTGAACAATTTACATTTCATTAAAATGCATGCTTTGATTAAAAATGACATATTTTTAAAAATATGTTATAATTTAAAAAAATGGAAAATATATATCTTTGTTGATTTAATTAAACTTATAATTATTCAGCCCCCTTACTTACTATCAAATAAAATCAATGGGAAAGAGGAATAAATGACAGTAGATGAGACATTTTTTTAAGGTAACCCTTTATATAACATTTTCATTTTATTAACATTTTTATTGAAAAACGAAAAACCCGTGTTTTACACATATTTATCTATTGATTGATAAAATTGTTAACACATTATTTATTTATTTGAGATTACATCCATTGTTGGAAGCGTCATCAATGCGTAACGTCGATGTGTCTCTTCAGACTAAACCAAAATTGAATCAGGGGTGTTTTCTGAAAGTGTTTTCTAATTCTTGATTTGTATCTATTTTCTCCAGTATAAAATTATAGCTGAGATAAATACGGCATGTATATAAACAACAGTTATTAACAATAACATTTTAATTCGACACTATCGCCCGTTTTTTTTTTTGGCTCCGCCCCTTCACTCAATGGAAATGGTACTGTTTCAAAATGTCCGCCGTGCTCCATGTGTTTCCAGCCAACAGAAGTGTTTTTGTGATTTAATTCGTTAAAACATAAGTTATTGTAACATTATTATTTATACCGTACATCGGACATAAAAACCATCAAATAGCAATTCAATCGTTTTCATAAAAATGGTGAGTAAATTACGTTTGTATTGTGAATTCAGTCGTCGTAGATCACACGATTTTTGTTGTTGTTGTTGTTGTTTATAACTATTTATTTCAAGATAATAATGTTAAATTGAATATGTTATCACCAACAACAAAGTTCACGGTGAAGATGATCAATGTGTTCACACATTGTGCTCCAGTTTGTAAAGGAAACATTGACTTAAACAGATCTTAATATAACCAGAATCATATGTTTTTACTTCAGTTGTATAACGATCAGCTGTGACCCTTGTTTTCGTGCAGCCTCACAGAAAAAGGAAACCTTTTATCGATAAAAAGAATGCGGTGTCATTTCATCTGGTGCACAGAAGTCAGAAAGACCCGCTGGCTGCCGATGAGAAAGCGCCGCAACACGTGCTTCTACCTGCTGCTAAGGTGAAACAAACGGCCAGGCATTATACATATAGTTATATAGGTAGGTCCATATAGACAGCAGTATATATAATATTATAGAGACCTTATGTAGATAGCGTTGTATTTGAAATAATTATAGACCTCGATATAGATGTTATAGATGTATATGTAATGTATAAGATATTCGCTGCATAATATACACCTCATATAAAGCACACAGCTTTATTTAGACCTCATTATAGAGTCCTTAGTACATATGTTGTATAAAAAGCATCATATGGAAAGAATTATGTAGTCCTCAAAATATGTGCATTATACATATACAGACATCATTACATAGACTGTTGTATACAGACCGCATTATATAGACCCTCAAGTCCTGTATAGACCATGGTTTACATGTACGGAATGAAGTCAGGTTTAACTGTTTAGTGGTCCAGAAAAAGGTAGTGGAGGATATTTGGCCCAAAGCGTTTTATTTACCGAGTCATCAAAGCTCTGATGTGTTCTCGCAGGTAGAGGTCGAGAAGAGGAAAGAAGAACAGCAGAAGTTCGGAGTGTTTTTCGACGACGACTACGATTACCTGCAGCATATGAAAGACGTGTCCCAGACCACAGCGCTGGTCTCCACCCCTCAAGTCCACAGAGATGCTCGATCGAGGACGACAGAGGACAATGACGAAGAGAAGACAAAGGAAGATGTCAGCCGTGTTCCTGTGAGGTCACACCACAGCTACTCTGGTCTTAGCGTTTAACATAGACAATGACATATGTTATTAGTCGAAATATGTAACATCTCGCTAAACCTTATTAAATTGAAGTTTTGAATGTACATACAGCCATCAAACTTGCAATGAACTTTATTTGATAGTTTTGACTACACGTGACGTGTTTGTACAGTAACAGTAAGCGAGTGTATTCACGTTGACGGCGTCACGGTCCACTTGGATTTCCTGTAGATCACATCCCTGAATGTCTTTAGATGTGTGTGTTTGATGTCCTGATAAAGTTTTTTTCATCTCATGGTTGCAGGCCTCCATCACGCTTCCCTCATCTGTGTTTGCCACAGATTTTGAAGAGGAAGTGGGTTTGTTAAACAAAGCCGCTCCTGTTTCAGGTGAGATCTACGGCGGGATCAGATTAAAGGGATAGTTCATCCAGACATAAATAACCTGTTATCATTTATGTACCCTCATCTCATTTAAAACCTGTATATGATTCTTTCATCTGTGGAACACAAAAGAAGCTATTTTGAGAAATGTCTCGGTGGTTTTGTGTCCGTACAATGGAAGTCAATGGGGGCCGATGCTGTTTCTTTCATCTTGCTTATCTGTTCAATCATGCATTTTTATAAATCTTTGTCCTCACTGTCCGTCTCTCTTTTTGACACCTCCAGGGCCCCGGCTGGATATGGACCCTGACATCGTCGCTGCTATGGACGAGGACTTTGATTTTGAAGACCCCGAGAACATGCTGGACGATGACTTTGTGCTCAAGGCCAACGAAGTCCCGGACGGCGACATGGGGTAAGGCTGAGTCCGAATATAAGAACATAACATCAGCACACGGGACGAATGAGGTGAAAGCTCTGCATAACCTTTCGTTCTGTTTGACCTCAGTGATGATGATGATGATGATGAATGGGAGGACACGGACGAGGAAGATGACGAAGAGGAGGAGGACGATGGAGATGGTCCCCGCCGGGAGTTCATGTTTGGGGATTGCGAAACGAAGAGTCGCTTTACGGAATACTCGATGACCTCCTCGGTCATGAGAAGAAACGAGCAGCTCACGCTCCTGGACGATTGCTTTGAAAGGGTGAGTCAGGAAAATGCAGCGACAGACACGTTTGTGTAGCGAATCGTTGACGTCACGAAACGGTTGTGCGCAAATTTGGCACCATAAGAGTCATCTAACATTGATTCCTTTTTAAAAACACAGCGTTTCTTGCATTGTGTGTTTCCGAGCAGTTTTACGAGCAGTTTGACGACGATGAGATCGGAGCGCTGGATAACGCCGAGCTGGAGGGCTACATCCAACCAGACAGCGAGCGGCTGGACGAGGTCATCAAAGACTACTTCATCCAGAAAGAGAAAGAGTAAGTGTGTGTCAACATCGTTTACATCTTAACATCTGCATGTGTGTGTGTGTCTACAGGAGGACTGATCAATCTCTGTGTGTGTTTAGATATCAGAAGCCGGATCAGCTGGGTCCTCCTGAGCTGCCCTCGCTAACAGAGGAAGACGAGGAGGTGCTGGAGATGGAGACGGTGGTCATCGAGCCGCCTGTGGAGCGCTGGGACTGTGAGACCATCATCAGTGAGTATTCCACAAGTACTGAATCACGGTCAGCGATGTCAACAAGTGATGTTTTTCATGAAGCGACAAATCTAGCTACTTTCTGAATAAGCCTTGGCGACTTAGCGAAATATTCTGCTTCACTTCTACTGCCCCGCGGGAGCGAGTTTTTGCCTTCCCTTCGCAGCACCACCTCTCTGTGTCTACTCTGTTCAGTGAGCAGTTCAGTTCAGACCGCACTGACGCGTGAATGAGATACGCATGCACGAACAATGTTTCCGAGAACTAATCACTTATTGACCTTGTTTGAGCGTTTATGATTTAAAATGCGATGACTGTATGGACTGTACTTTCCATTGAAAATAGTTGGCAACACTGACAGCCGCTTGTAATGTCAGCAGCGCGAGCATTCCTCAAGGCATTAGCAATGGAGCTTTGTTCAATAATAACAATTTAATCCTCAAGAAAGTGGACGATTACAGCGAGTTCACTCAGCTCCATGACTCTGTGATGGAGAACACAGGTTAGCGTCTGATTTCTTCCTTCATACAGCTCTCTACCGGAGCTTTACAACAAACATAATGACACAGATGAGAAGTTATAATACGTCCGCTAGTCCGCCCATAATCACGGCCATAGGCTGTTGGTGGGACGGCCGTTCTGGACTTTGACAGAATGTCCTACTGGTCAGTCCGCCCCCTGTTCTCGGGTGATTTTAGCTGTGTGTTTTGGGTCATTATGCTGTTGAAGGACGTTTCGCTCTAGAATGTCTTGATAGTCTTGAGATTTCATTGAGCCCTGCACAGATTCAAAGCACCCTGTGCCGGATGCAGCGAATCAGCCCCAAAATATAACCAAGTCTCCTCCCTGTTTCACTGTAGGTATGGTGTTCACTTCTTTGAAAGCTTGATTTTTTTCATCTGTGAACATAGAGCTGATGTGACTTGCCAAAAAGCTCCAGTTTTGAATCATCTGTCCAAAGGACATTCTCCCAGAAGGATTGTGGCTTGTCAATATGAATTTGAGCAAATTCCAGTCTGGCTTTTTAGGTTTTTCTTTCAAAAGTGGAGTCCTCCTGGGTCGTCGTCTTGCTCAAAAAGCGACGGATGGTGCGATCAGAAACTGACGTACCTTCACCTTGGAGTTCAGCTTGTATCTCTTTGGCAGTTATCCTTGGTTCTGTTTCTACCATTCTACCATAGTTTGAAATATCACTATAATCCAATGATGTATTATCTTTTCTAAGGGGTACCAACAAATGTGTCCAGGCCATATTAGAATATCTTTGTAGAGTAAGCAATAATTCATCTCTTTCCACAGCTTCTTTGCTTTATTCTATGACGTACCAAAGGCATGCAAGTATACATGATACAATAGCTTTTAATTTCATCACTCTTCAGGAGGAATGAAGCATTATTTCAATGAGCTGTAAGGGTACCAACAAATTTGAGCACATCTGTATGTCAATAGCACAGAGTGAACTTGCAGTATTGTCTTGAGTGTTTTAGTTTTGAGGCGGTGTTGAATGTAGCTCTGTTATTCCGCCTCCACATGAGGACAAACTCCTGTCCAGCTGCAATAAAAGCATTTTAACAATAGTTCCTTGACGAAGAGGGCCATTTTAATGTTTCATCTAATCCTGCTATTTGAATAAGTTGAAAAAACAAATTCTGTCATTCATGTTTGCTACAATATGTTAGGCTATTAGTTTGAAAAGATTAAAAAATGTTTTAATAACCTTAATACAGTGGTTCTCAAACGTTTTTGTTGTAAGGCCCCCTTTGTGTAGAGTGCATTGCTTTGCGGCCCCCCCAAATAAAGACTTATAATCTTAAACTTAAAATTTTAATTAAACCAAGAAAATATTCAGTTAAACAATGCTAAGTCATCAATTCTTTTGGTTGGTGGCGTTGTTTTATGATAAATATCTATATTTCTAAAATGCCACAAAATCTGTTGCGCCCTGGAACCATCTTGGGGCCCCCCCAGGAGGCCACGGCCCCCAGTTTGAGAACCACTGCCTTAATATACCTGGAGTGTGCTAGCACTAGGAAAATGCATGTATCGGATCGGCAGATACTCAAAATGAAATGACTCAGATCGGAGACACAAAAATGTGTTTGGGACATCCCTATTTTATATATTTGTGCCTGAATTCTGAGCACATTTACGGAATGACGCTTGTAATCTGAAGTGATTGATCATTGATTATTACTCTCTCACGCAGGCACATATTCCAACCTGTACAACAGACCCAAACTCATCCAGGACACTCCTAAGGTAAAGAAACTTTTCGTTTTGTCGATGATGCTTAATGACCCGTTTAGTTGGGTTGTTTTGTAAGCTGACATAGTTGAGGTGCGCCGAGAGTTACATTTCCAAGTCAAATCAAGATCTAGTTTGCATGTAGCTAAAATGACATTTCACATTAGATTCAATGCGGTCTACTGCCGCCTGCAGTAAATAATTCCTTTTACAATGTATATGAATAAGCTTGTAAAATCAGTTTTAAAAATGGCAAGTGTTAAATACAATCACACACACTGTAAATAACACAGTCATATGTTTTCACTTTACTTTGACACAATTAATTAATCGATAAGAGAATGTAAAATAGTTTTTTAATGCATTTATAAGAGAACATGACTAATGGTGGTGTTATTGTCAGGCGCCTGGAGTGATCGGTCAGGTTTAACCCGCCCAGCTAAATAAAGACACGCAAGGTTGTGTTTACTCGCAGTTCACAATGTCTGTTCACATTTATTTTTTATGGCGTAAGAACACCAAAGAGATTATCAAAGAGATTCAGGTGTTGATGTAGTTGCTAAGAGATTTCTGAGTTGTTTCACGTGAACGTTCTGCAGCTAATGAACAGTTGACGGGTTTGTTTGCAGACTAAGCCAATCAAAGTGTCCCAAAAGACGGGCATTCCTCTGGACGTCCTGGAGAAAAGAGGCCCGACGGCCAAACAGGTGGAGAGAATGGAGAGAATCAACGAGTCGGACCTGCCCAGAGTCTCCACGCAGCCCCGCTTGCAAGAAGAGAGCGCCGAGGAGAGGAAAGCTAGAAAACAGGCCATCAAAATGGAGAGGAAGGTGCGTACAAAGCCGAGACCTACAGATGGCGGTATTTCATGTGTCATTATACGAAACACTTTTTGAAATTTTTTTTTAAGTATACACATTAAGATGCAGTGCAGTGTAGTCTGATATTTGCTTGTCATCCAATCAGAAAATAAGAACATTGTTTTATCAGACAATCAGGAAGTGAGAACAGGGTGTCCTTGTCCCAACATCAGATAAAACAGATTCATGTTTCCAACTACAGTAGTTATCTACTAAGTAATTATCCTAATATGGAGTTTAACCTGCTGTTCCTCATTTGTCTTACACTGTGATCGTCTGTGATTTGTGCAGGAGAGGAGGACGGAGAAGAAGGCAAACAAACTGGCGTTCAAACAGGAGAAACAGATGCAGGAGAAGCAGATGGTTGGCTTAAGAGCAAACGTTCAGGGTCTGAAGCTCTCATAGGATTTCTCAGAGACCGCAAACATCACTGCGATGTTCTGCGTGCCAGCAGACACTATAGGACCCTACTGCGCACGTGACTTCAAAGGGGTACATGGTTACTCCGGGTGGGTGTCATCACAGCATTTAGCTGTGAACGTCTATCAAGACATCATACTGTGTAAGAGCAGTCTGCAACATGCACACAACCTAAAGCATCTTTTCCTCTAATGTACTTCATCAGCGTATGATTGAATTATATGTCATTTGCTCTATGTAGAATGTCTCACCAACAGCCAGTGCAATTAAAACCTCCGACTGTTTTCAAAAAAGCAATTGTGTTAGCAGTCCTTGTGTATTTAAAAATAGCAAACGCAACTTTTTCCATAGAATCCAACCCCACTTTTAATAAAAAATACACTATATAAATAAAAAATAAATGCACAAGTATACAGTATACAATAATCAACATGGCTGTTCTAGATGGCTCAATAATTCGCTATGTTAAAATGCTTTACCCTGTTAATGCAGTTAACATAAAAAACAAGTTTTGACCTGAAACGTCTTTCCTGTCCTCGTAATAATAACAGACAGATTTTTTGTATGAATCGTTATTTGACAAAGTGCACTTCATTGCCGAAACACGGCATTTACTTGGACACGCAACCAAAACTGCAGCAGCTTCACAGTTAACAAAGCTATTTCTATTTGGATTTCTAGTAGATGTGCCATTTTACTCCATGTTTTTTGAGTTGTCTTGTTGCGATGTCATTGGCAAGCAGTCCGAATTGGTACCTTATGATCTTGCCGTAGCAAATATTAAGTAGCTTGAGTCACAACCTGAGATGCACTGTTAAATCATACAGTACAGTAGTGTAAAAGACACACAAGATGGTAAGACTACGTTATGTAGAAAAAAACAAATATCCCTGTAGTTGCATTATACGGGAAGAAAATAAATGCCGTTGTACAATGCTGTGAACCAGAATAACTGGGAAATTCCACTTCATATCCTCACATGAAAGCTTTTGTTTGTACAAACAGTTGTACAAAACATAGTGTATTTTTTGGTCCGGACATATTCCCAAAAACATCCCTGATCATTTGCCTTTTCTGGGACTTCCCTTCACATGTCAGCCTCTGAAAGCAATCACCGTGTCTGTTGTGTTTGTCCTGGACGGGTCTCTAGTTTCTGTAACCTTGTACTTCATCTCCAGGACTCATCTCTAGTCTGAGGACGTGTGGACAGTCGTATCCTGCAGATGTGTCACTGATGGACCTGCTTGTGTGGGTGTGACAACTGTTGACCGTTTCTCCTAAATCTAAATCACTAGAGGATCTGGCATCCTCCAGGTCACCGTCTCCACCATATTTGTTGTAGTTCTTTGAGTCGACGGAAGAACTCTGCCAATCCGACGACTGCTGCTCATCGGGGTCGATCTCTATTAACATGGTGTTCTCAGCAGGGTCGTGAGTGACCAGTTCGATACGAAGATCGCTCGCCACGTTTTCCTGCACAGTTTTTAGAGGTTTGCACAGGTGTGTTTGCGGTGGCTTGAAATCCTACCAAACAAGAAACAGTTTACAGTAACCAATCCCACAGCAGGAATGCATCTTATAAAGAACACAACGGGACAAAAGGACCTGAAGGTTTTTTGTTGTAGGCGAGCACCGATTTGCCTGCCTGTCTATTACTTGCTTAAATTAAAATTTGAAGTGAAGGTGGAGTCTTTTAAAGGCTGGTTTCACTGTGACCATTTTCAGAATTTGATGAATGATTATGAGGGCACTTGAATAAAAAGTAGGCTTATTAATTAGGGCTGTTAAACAATTAATCGCATCCGGAATAAAAGGTGTGTCAAATAAAAGTGTTTACATAACATATGTCTGTGTACTATGCATATTGATTTTGTATTTATAAACACATACATGTATATGGGTCAAAGACGTTAAGATGCCCCCATCAAAAGAAAAAGTGATTTTATGTCCATAGAAAGCACATTAAATGTAAGTAAAATGTCCACTTTATGGTTTCAACTTAGTTTTATGTACAAATTCAAACAACAAGCTTATTCTGACTTGCACATTAAAATATAAATAATAAGGGAGCATATTAAAAAAAACTTATTGTTAAATGGGCAAAACTTAGGATAGTGGCAAATTTAAAAATGCAACTAATTAGCATTTGGGGTGAAAGTAATTAGTCTTGTCATAAGTCAATTTTTTGTAAATATGCCTGACAAGATTGTTACACTGAATTTTTTTAGTGGGCGTCTTATGTAAATCAGGGAAAAATGTATGATTTTTTTTGCTCAGAAAAACAAACAAAATGCAATTAAATTCAACAGAAAACTTTTTTTTAAACAACAACAATTTAAAGCAGTATTACACTTAATTGTTTTTATGCTTAAACCCTTTTTCGTCTTTGACCCATATATTTAAGAAAAATACAAAAATCAATAAATGTTCATATATAATTTAAATGATATATAAATGTAAGTATATACATGCAAATATTTACTAAATACACACGTGTGTTTATGTGTATATGTTTAATAATACAAAATATATATGCACAGACATATATTATGTAAACAGAAACACTTATTCTGGATGTGATTAATCGCGATTAATCGTTTAACAGCCCTTATATTAATAAACCGAGACCCGCACAAATCATAATATACTACAATATTCTATAAAATAAGGTTTTTCCGTATATTGATTTTAAGACCACTTCAAGGAAATAAAGTTGGAACAGGTCTTACCAAGAATGAGGGAAAAGCAGTCGCTGCTTTCTTCTTTATTTGCTCGTTGCATATCTTTGCCAGCAACATTATAATAAAGCTTATAAACAGCAATGATAAAACAACCCCCAGCAATGGATACAGGTATGTGGTGATCGGCGGGTCTTTTGGAGAAAAGAAAACATAAGTAAATTACATCGCCATCAGATGCACACATATTTTTTTGTTTTGACAAGGTACATAAAAAACTTTGCGTGCATATTGTGTTGTGCAGTTGGAGTAATTACAGTATGTGAGGTCTCCAATGAAACACTGTCTCTTCTGCTTAAGCAATCTTTGTCCGATTTCTCCTGTTAGGTTGAGACAGTATTTATCTCTCTTCTTGGCAAAGGCAAAAGATGCCTCGCATGTTTTAAGCTCCCTTCCACAACTGTTTGACGTTTTAGTGATCTAAAACAAATACTCAGAAATGTCATTCCTGCATCCTTCATAGAAAAAAAGATATGTATTTTTATATATGTACTTTTAGATACACTATATGGACAAAAGTATTGTAACACACTTCTAATGAACAGGTTTGGCTACTTTTATTTCCGCGAGCACAAATCTTAATGCTACAGCATATAATGATATTCAAGAGAATCGCGTGCTTGTAATTTTATAGCAACAGTTGAACAGAGCCCTTTTCTGTTCTGTCTAGTGTGTAAGAACTTGAATGGTCCCAGACCTGAACCCTGCTGAACCCCTTTGAGCCAAACACTCACCACCCAAACCCACCAGTGACTTGTACACAGGGGTACATTCATTTCAGAACAAAAAAGGCTCTTGCAAAACTGTTGCAACAAAGGTGGAAACAACATTCTTTAATATGGTATTGTATGGTATAACGTTAAACTGTGATTTGATTGGAATTACTGGAATAGAGAAACTGATTTATTAGAGAGGGGCGTCACAATATTTTTGTCTATATACTGTGTAAGTATTAAATTGAAGTCTTGAAGGCGAATATTACCTCTTCTGATTCAGCCCAAAACTCGAAATCCATATCTGTGTTATTGCGAAGAGCTGGTGTGTTTCTGTACAGGTACAGAGGGTTGGTAAACTCTAGGTGAAGATTTCCTTCCTTTGGCGACAGCTTAACGTCTGGAAACTCCAACTGACCTGGAAGCACCCGAGCAGAAGGTCAACGTTATAAATGTGATGCTCAAGAAATACAGCACTCATAACCATATCAGATCTGTCAATGTGCCATTTCATCCCATTTCAAATATATATTTCTTAAATGTAAATGTATTGAAATTGTTTATAAATTTGTAATGTTCCTTAACCCAAAAGGTAACACATATTAAAAATATATAATATACGTAAGTTGCTTTGGACAGAAGCGAAATGTGTGCATTTTTAAAACCCTTTTGAAGCAACTACAAATTGCACACATTTTACCTGACATTTTGAAAAATAATGTTTAAAAAAGATTAATTTGGGTTTCTTGTATAAAATGGAAAAAGCAAAAACTTTTCTGATGTTAAAACACCAACAGCTAGACCCCTTAACATTATATTAACGTGTTATTTACGTAAACAGGAAAATACGAAGTCAATCGGAATAAAATATGCAAGTGCAATTCTTGGCTATACGTCCATTGCAAATCTATTCCGTTTACTAAAATGACAAACATATTGTTGGGGGGGATTTGATTTCATGGTCATGCAGATTCTGTGTTTCTTTAAATTCACTTACACTTAATAGTGCTGGTGGCGTGCTCGTTGAAACTGAATGTTTTTGAATCGGATTTCTTTGACATCTTGTCTCCCTGTTTGGCTGTCACGAAGACGACGTAATGATTGAACACTGGATTCATGAGCATGTTGGATATGTTCATCCAGTGTTCGCTTGTGTCATCAAATTCAATCCTGGAACACAGAAGACACATAATCGTGACCCCCGGATGGCAGTGTCTGTGTTGGAAAAATGCTGCCGTTCACATCAAAATGAACATTAGACAAAAAGAAGCATTAAGAACGAAAATAGGAGGAAAGACTTCACGCAAGAATGAGAAAAGAAATTTAAGTCCCAGTGAAACAGGTTTAACGTGCATTTTTGTGTACTGTGGTGGGCCTGTGGTGAGTTACTTTCAAACATCAGTGCCGTTTAGCAAAATACATAATTCAGGTAAGTAGCTTTAAACATGTCAACTATATATTATATATACTGTATATATATATAGGTCACTAGATCTTGGAACAAAGCTGTGGTCTTTTTTAAAGCAGTGGATTTACCCGCTTTTATCCTTCACCTCCACCCGGAAGACAACATTCTCCACGGCATATGGATATTGCCAGTGTACTTCAACTTTATAGCTGTCACACTTTATAGACACGTTGCTGGGAGGAGGAAGGCTCTCAGCTGAAAGAGAAGAAAATAAAAAGTTCATTGTCAAGCTTAATAAATCATATGCTTTTGTGCATTTCATGTGCAACATATATACACAACAAAAGCAGAACCAAAGTCAAAAGATGAAAATATTTTTAGCATAGTGGACCATTAAGTTGTGGCGTTGTTTTCCTGACAGACGAGCATATTCATTTTATAAAATGGCACGCTGAAAATGTTCCCGTCACAGACATGAAATATCACGTCTGTGACAGCGCTACACCCTGTGCACTGCAAACAAAAATGTGGCTCGTCTGGTCAGATTCTTTGTTCAGCCAATCAGAACGCTTCAAAGCTCTTTTTGTCTGTCAATCATTCTGCACAATGACGGGGTGACCCGTATGGCAAGCGGAAAGGCGAGAACATCAGCTGTCAGTAAGAATGGTATTTAGCTGTCGTGACTAACCTCACGGTTTTGATCTCATGGTTTGCAACTGATTTTTTTCTTACACGATATTGCGATTCATGTACAGTATATGAGATATTCATCTTTGCTTATAATGCTCTCCAAGGGTCTGTGTGTGTGTTTGTGCATGTCTTTAGAGAGCGGGGTTTTGGAAAGAAGGGGTGCGTCTTAATCAGTAGCTATTTCTGATGGGACTTGTACTGTAATTATTGTTGAAAACAAAAGTTCAGCATTAGGACATTTCACAATACATAGAATATGAGTTAATTTGAGGGCAAATGTGCTTTCATTGAATGACGATAAAAAAATCATCTTATGGTTTCAAAATGATATATTACAAATTATATACAAAATATATTTATTTATACATAGTTCACCAAAAAAGGAAAATGCTGTCATCTATTACTCACCCGCTTGTCATTTCAAAGCTGTATGACTTTCTTTCTTCCGCAGAACACAAAATAAGATATTTTGAACTATCAGCCTCTTTACACCAACAACAATAACTTTAAAGTTAATAACGAATGATCATTTCTGAGAATACCAATCCACGCTTTAGTTTCACTCTGATAAAAATAGATTTTTGATTTACTCTCAATGAGTTATTGTTCTCTGAAGGTGGTCCTCTATTTATCTTTATCTGTATCTTAAATGTAAAACAATTTGTAAAGTTTTGTCCTCCTCGTTATCGTTATTGTCCTCTCTCTCTCTCTCTCTCTCTCTCTCTCTCTCTCTCTCTCGATACAAAAACAGTTTCCCCTAGGCAGTGTATTAACCGCTCTCTCCATTTAAACGCCTCCACACACACGTTCACACTTGCTATCAGATGTCATATAAAGGCCATTATTACTTATTCCTAATGCCAGTTTCTACTTTTCTTATCCACTCTTTTGGAGGCTTGACCTTCAGATGCTTTTAAAAGCATTTGCATTCACTATTTTTAAATGTTACCTATTGAACTCAAATGAACTTCTTTGTTCATTCAGAAGTTTTGAAGTTCCTGGTAAATTTAGACGGAGGGATGTTTCATTTCAGAATATTTTATTGACGGATAAATGGGACACGCCCTTGAGCCCCAGATCAGTCATCAATTGTTTCGTCTCTGAAAAGAAGGCTGTCATTTTTAATTACACACCTTATATTGTGAAAGACAGAAGGCGGCTTCAAAGCGAACAAACGTGAAGGAAAATTTGAACTGTCTCTTACACTGATGGCGTCGGACTTTGATGTATTCTGCACGACCAAGAATGATCTCTGTGCATTGAAGCTTAAAGACCGGTTCTACTAGTTCTGACTGTAGACCAATAACCATCACGCTGTGCCCTCACGTCACGGCGAAGAAATGTAAAAGTCACGCATAACCTCCTTTTCCTCTTGGATTTCTTGAGAAATCTACAGAGTCATTTCTCAGTCAGTCTTAATGTTGGTTTCACAAGAAAGCCAGGACTGAGTAACTTTAACTTCCTTTTGAGTTGTGCCATCTTCCTAGAACGCCCAGCCCGTAATTGCTCAACATTACAGAGCACACGCACATTATCAAGTGTGCATTTTCAGCTTCTTTTAGGTAATCCATAATCATATTTGTCACAATCTCTCCAAAACGAGCAAACTAAACCATCAGAACAGGTCAGAAAAGAAATCTCACACCCTTATGGCTTTCACTTTATTACCTGACAGGTATCAGGTCTTGTGACCGTGGATGTCAGAGTACTACAGATAATTCAGCACTGATATGCTTGAACTTCAACCTGCTTTATGGATTTAGTTAATGTGTAGTAAATTAGAGTTATGTGTAAATGTCTTCGCCTTTCAGTCTTTTCACACATTGTCTGTGTATGAGGTGATACGGATGTTTGAAACATTAAAACGACTTCCACATTTTTCTTTCATGTCATTTTTCTTTCATGTTTTTACATGTCATGTGTGTATTCAGGGTGAACCCCTGACTGGAAGCGCAATAAAAACTGGCACCAGTACCAACCCTTGCATCCCACGAAAATGATAGAAATGTAAAATGAAACAGTACACATCTTTTCATTTTCAGTCAATTAGATTATAGTTCATTATAAACAAAAATACCATGGTTTAACCACCATATTTGAAGTAAAATTGTGGTAACTATGGTAGTAAACCCATAGTTCATTTTCTTGGATTTAGTCACAATAATTGGAGAATTGCCTCCAAGCAATATATTTCCCAAGTTATAGCCTTTAAGAAGTGGAGACCGGGCTATAACTTGGGAAATATATTGCTTGGAGGCAATTCTCCAATTATTGTGACTAAATCCATTTAAGAAAATGAACTATGGGTTTACTACCATAGTTACCACAAATTTACTTCAAATATGGTGGTTAAACCACGGTAGCTACATTTGTGAAATATAAACTAGTAACCTGTTTGTATACTAAACTTAAGACGGTTGACTACACTAATGTGACAACCTTGTTGACAAGTCATTAAGATAAAGTGTTAAGTAAAGTAATGAATAAATTCATGAATGATTTAACTAAAATATATGTCTTTAAACAAGTAACCATCGCTTTATTTGAGTGAAATCATGTAATTTTTTACAAGACTAATTACCATTTGTATTACCATGATTTAACAACAAATAACCTACTGTACCATGAACTATGTGAGACCAGTAAATAAAACAAATACAAAACAAACAAACAAATCCTCACCGTCAACCTTTGTTCCGGGTCCCAAGATCAAGATAGACAAGGCAACGACGTAGACCTGAATCTGCATTATTGTCAGTGAGTGTCAATACACCGTTCACACACTATAGCCTCCAGTCAAAAGAATGTCACATTATTGCTCCTTAATTTGACAAAAAATACGAATGATACGAAGCGTCATGACCGAGAGCTGCGGATGAAAGGGAAGACACACACGCGCGCGCGCACTTCTGGGAAATGACGCGTGCATTCACTCCCACAGGTGTGTGCTTCACAGGTAGCCTAAGTACGCGGCGCGTAGAGCTTTGAGGTTTCCAGGGCTTGGAATTAAGAAATGATTTAAAAGTCAATCAAATTAATACATTTACAATTTCAAATGAAAAGCGTGTGACGCCATCGATTACTCAGCGCGGGGATTTTATCTCCTAATGTGGGATCACATTTCACTTTTCAAGTCAAATCGGACGGCGCCCTCTGATGTCACTGTATAACATTACACATCAAACACTCGTATTATTATTAAATATTACACGATATAGGCTATTATATAGATTTCTGAACGTTTCAGCGAACTTGATCAAATATAGTCATAAAGCTATATTCAGATGTTATTTAAAGAGCATTTGAGAAAGAACAGAGCGTGTTCCCCTTAAAGATAAAGGTGCTACAGTGTTGAAAGTATTTCTGTTAACCCTGAAACACAACGCAATACAGTGCAACATTTTAAATATCGGTAAAACAGCTGTAAAAAAAACACAATACGGAAAATCCTTAATATTGTATATTATAATAATATTCATTAATATTAAAAATGAATGAGTTTGGTTCTAAAATGAGATGACTAGTTATGAGTTAGTTATGAGATAACTCATTTTTCAAAAATCATGTTTTTTATTGTTATTATGTTTTTATAGTGTTTTATTGTGTAAGTTAGGAGTGGGTTTTTTAGTTATTAAATCAAAACAAATCAACTGCAGTTTGAATGATATTAATTGGAATGCACAATAAAAAAAAAAAATTTTAAAAAAAATTAAAAAAATAATTAAAATAAAAAAAAATTTTTACATAAAAATTAAAAAATTTTAAAAAAAAAAAAAAATTTTTTTAAAAAGTCAAATAGAATGCAAAAACTTTGAAGCTCCTCATCTCAAACCTGCTCAGAACATACATATATAGAACCTTTTAATTCCAAGGCGACAATATACTGTGCCCTATTTTACGTTTTTTTTTTTTTTGATGACTTTGAAGGACCATTTTGTTTCCTTAAAGAACCTTTCATATAACGTTTCTTAAAAAGAACCATTTCTTTCTTACGTTTTTTTAGTCTGAAAAGCCTTTTCCCACTACAAACAACCTATTGTGCAACAGGAAGGTTTTGTGGATGTAAGTTCCCTTTAGGTCCACTTTTTTATCCTTTATTGGGCATGTCCACTATCAGTGTGTGTTAGAATTTATTCTGCAACATCTTCTGGCATTTATGAATGATTTAGATGAGACAGGGAGAGAGATTACTCTAGAACGTACAGAATGACCCTTGCCCTTTGGGTTTGAAGTATCTGCGTCACTTATATAACACATTAGAAACAAATCTGCCTGGAACAGACTGAAACTGAGTCAAATCAACTTTGGTTCTTTAGCAGATTTCATTTCATTGTGGGCTACATTCAAAGTCACCTGTCTGATCCATGGGTTTT